>NC_134559.1:22608738-22689131 GCF_025594145.1 Primulina tabacum | reverse complement strand
TACCATCTTTCTTTTTCACAACATACCGGTGCACCCCATGAGAAAAACTAGGGCGAATAAACCCTTGTCTAGCAATTCTTGAATTTGATCTTTTAATTCTTTCATTTCAGCAGGTGCTAGACGATAAGGCGCTTTAGATATAGGAACTGTGCCCGGCATCAAATCAATAGAGAATTCCACTTCATGATCGGGCGAATGCCAGAAACGTCCTTGGGAAAGGCGCTAGGAAAATCTCTAACAATATCAACATCCTCCAATTTCTGACTGATAGGAACATGTGGGGTAGAGACACATGCTAGATAAGAATGGCATCCCCGCCTAATAAGTTTCCTCGCACATAGACAAGAGATGATGTGCGGCATTTGCTTGTTCCTTGCCGCCTCGAAGACAAAAGATTTACCATTAGGTGGTCTAATAGATACTGATCGCGAAAATCAATAGAAGCTCCATTTGCTGATAGCCAATCCATCCCATGTGATATCAAATTCGGGCATAGAAAGCACAATAAGATCTGCCCGAACCACATCCTTGTATAAACAAAGCTCCAGATTCTTGACAATCTTTGACGTGAGCATTTGATCACCGGAAGGAATAGTAATTTTGAAACCCAAACTCATATCTTGAGAAATAACATTCAGTCTTTTAATAAATGTCTCAGATATGAAAGAATGTGTAGCCCCTAAATCTAGCAATGCATAGGTAGCTACTCCTCGAATGATAATCCTTTCTGCGGCGAAAACGTCTTTAAATCTTTTGTGTTGAAACTTAAGGATTTACTATCATTAATTTCCCAAAGTTAGATGTAGATTGCGTGTTGAACTTAAGCATTTCTAGAAAAATTACATTTTAGTCCTCCAAATTTTCGAAATTGTATTCTAGTCCCTATTTTTTTGAATCTTTGCAATTTAACCCTTATATTAATTCGAAAGTTTTGGTTCAGACCCTTATGTTTCGAATTACCTCTTCGACCCTTAAGGACTCAAAATTTTACTCTTAGGTCCTTTATCTTTCGAATTATTGCATTTCGGTCCCATCTAATTTTCGAAATTCCTTTAGCCCTCAAATATTTATTGGAATCAAATCATCCAAAAAATAGGCACAAAATAACATCATTCCTATGGTTTCTAAGATCATAACTTAGGTCAACTAGTAGAACATGCAAACCTAAATTCCACTATGTTAGATCTTGTCCCCACTTCAATTCTAATAACCCATTTAACATTTCATGCAAATGAAAGCAATATAAAATGTTAAATGACTAGGTTACCCGTGATGAACGTAGTGTCTGCCTCCTCTTCCGCATCCTCGGCATTCATAACATATGCTCGTGCCACAGTAGGTGCATTCTTATTTGGGCAGTCTGCTGCTTTGTGACCTTCTTCTTTGCATATGAAGCACTTAGAAGTACCCAAACATATAGCCCATAGTGTAGTCGATTGCACTTCTGCATGGCTGTGATTCTGCAGGTTTTGGTGCTGCAGGTGATGGCTTCTGCTGCCCTGCTTCTTGACTTGACCTTGAGGCTTTGGAGGCCCTTGAGGTCTAGGAGGACCCCTATATGGCTTTTTGTTGGGCTGGTTATTATTCTGGTGTTGTTGCCTCTTACGCTGTAACTCAAAGTCAATGTCCTTCAAAGCTTGCTCAGCCTGATATGCATAGGTAACTGCAATGTCATAATCTAAAGGACGCATCATCGTAACATTATTCCGTATAGTAGGTCGCAGGCCATCCATAAAGTGTCTAAGTTTTTCTTCCGCGTCCCCGGCAATAATATGTACAAAGTGACAACCCCTATCAAACTTCTTCACGAATTTAGCAACAGTAGCGTCTCCCTGACGGAGAGTCATAAATTCCCTCTTTAGTCGATTTCTGACATCAGCAGTAAAATATTTCTCATAGAATTTTGTCTTGAATTGAGCCCAAGTGAGTGTAGCAAGGTCAACACCATGCTCGGCTCCTTCCCACCATAAAGAAGCGTCATACCTGAATAGGTAAATAGTACACCTCACACGATCCGCATCCCCCATATCCAGGTACCGAAAGTGTACCTCAAGTGAGCGGATCCAACTCTCAGCAGTAAAAGGGTTGGTAGTGCCTGAAAATTCCTTCGGTCCTAGCCTCCGGAACTGATCATATATATCATGCTGTGGCCTAGGTGTCTGCTGCATCTGCTGCTGCTGCATCTGCAGTAACTGCTGCTGCTGTAATCGTTTCTGTTGTATCTGTTGCTCGAAGAGATGAGCCATCCCCTCTAAAGCACGAGTAGCAGCATCTCCTGGAGGTGGTGGTGGAGGTCCATTTCCTTGATGATTCACACTGTTCTCTGCTTGGTTCTCATTAACAAGGGCACGTCTAGGAGACATTTTATCTAAACGTTTTCTAAATTCTAACGTAACCGACATGCATTTAAATCTAAGTTCTCTAATCATTTGACATATACTAACTCTTTTAGGATTTTAAACATTTAAACATGTACAACATAAATATTCAAAAAGCTAGTAATCATGTAATGTAAACATATTATTCATGTCATCATGCAGGTAACAACATATTAAATCATATAAAGCATGTAAAACTTACAAATTGAGGCTTGACGACTGAACTTCTCGGCGCTGATGGTGGCATAACCCTTTACAGGACCTTTGCTCTGATACCAACTGAAACGTCTGCCTATTCGTTTTCTTAAAAAGTACTAGAAAATTTTTTTTCTCCTTAATCTTCATAATTAAAAATATACATATATATAAATACTTTAAAATATCTTGTCACCATTTTTAAAATAAAACATCCAACTAGTACTTGAAAATCCAAGGGGAATAGTCAACCATGAAATCGTAAGTCGTTTTACCAAATCTAAAAAGCAATAAATGTTGAAAAGTATATCTCATACTAAACCTCTCAAAATCTCTCAAAAAGCATAAAATAAAATGTCGTAAAAATCTTTAACTTAAAATCATAAACTTAAAAGCGGAAATAGAAGCGCTGGTCCTCGGGTTATGTGCACCGACAGTCCAGCAAGTCACTCGTCAAGACCTCCAATATCATAGTTATTTATATCACCTGCATCATAAACACCTAGTGAGTCTAAGACTCAACACGTCCCATCTTTGATAACAATCAATAGGTAATACAGTTAACATATAACAGTGAAAAATACTTGTACTTAAAATATCATTTTCTTAATGATGCATAAACTTTAACGTAAACATTTTCAAAAACATAAACATATCACATAAACATATTCATATTCATATCCATAGTCCATGTTCATGTTCGTGTTTGTTGAATCGTGATTGTGACTCGTATTCTTGATCGTATTGGGCGATGGATCCATCTAAAGAAAACCACAGTACTGGACGGCGGGGGACACCAGCAACACTCTCACCGGTCAACTGGGCCCTGGCCTACATATTATTATATTCGTATTCATATTCGTATTTGTATCCGTATCTAAGGAAACACGATCGTCGGGCTCCCACTGGGACCATAACCCTCACGATATTTCCAACATGTAGTAGTCACAATCCCTTCACGTCCTTCAACACGTTATCATCACTTAATAAAAACATGCATAATATCATTTTTATTTTGAAACCAAGCATGCAACATATCTTTTAAATGTCCAATTTAACCCTTGATAATCCATGACATTTATAAATCATATTTCATTTGTAAAAGTTCATAAACATTTTACATAATCATATTAGCATATAAAATAGCAAATAGGGCACTGCCATGACGTTTACTAATTTTCCAGTGTAAAAAGACCGTTCACCCCTGGACGTGACATTTTACGTTTTTGACGTTTTCCTGATTTTATTGACTCTAACATGTCACAAATAATTATTTAAGCCTAAATTAAAATTCTCATAATTTTATTTAGCTTAAAAACTAGGCTTTTAAATAAATTCGTAATTGGACGTTTTTGAAGGCGTTTTAATTCCGAAAAATCCCAAACCTTAATATAAAATTCCTAAATTCTAAATTTAGTCTTTTTATATTATTTTAGTCCCCATGAACCACGACTCTACCCCCGCGAGCCGTTTTTCAAGTTTTTAAGTTTAGGAAACCCCAATATGACACATAAACTTTGACCCCGAGCCATCTCTTGATTTTATCGAGTCACCCCCGAGCCATAACGAACCAGACCCTGACCAACATGTTAGAGTACCCTATTGGACCCAAGGATCCTACGTAAACCACCCCAAACAGAAGAACAAAGCCCCAACCCCAGCCCTCAATCATGGCCGAGAAACCCCATGGTGCAAGGACTCTTCTAGCTTTCTTAGGACTTAGCCAACCAACCTAGCCCCTGAACCAGCCTCTTGTGTACTTACCTAGGACCCCACGGCATCACCCCAGCCCAGCCCCCAGCCCCAAGCCCCCAGGCCGAACTACATGACCCCTGCAAGCCTGCGCAACCCTGCGCTGGTTTGTGATCACTCTCGGGTAGGAGTCCTTGTCAACAAGGAATCCTCCCAGCCCACTTGGCTCGGCTATGACTCCTCCTTGACCCCTCACAGACCCTGGCTAAGCCCTGGACAGAAGCCACGACCCAGCCAAGCCCTTTGAACCCAATCCAAATCCCTTGCTTCCCATGACAGCAGGTTGCTTACATCTTGTTTCTGGACTCATGTGTGGTGTGTTTAGGTGGCGTTTTAGGAGTATATAATTCATGTAAAACCATACCATAACACTTCCTAGACATGGCAGCCCCTTTAAGCACATAAACAACACAATTTGGATCAAACATCCCACTTGAAAATTTCATGATACATGCAAAAACGAAAATACATAAAGTGTCGCTTGTTTTGAAAACTTTTCGTGTATGAAAAAATATTATGATGTGATGATGGTTTTGAAGGAAAGCGTGCCTTTGCGTTTTATACACACGAACAACCGTTGACATCGAAGAACGGCGACAAGACCTTGGCTTTGAACCTTTTACTTAAGCTACCACCGAAATTTCTTCAAAATATGGTGCTGTGTGGTGTCGTGCATATGGTGTGAAATTTCAGAATTGTAGGCGTGTAGTTTTGTAGGGTTTTAGGAGACTTAATATATTATATATACTAATTAAATACCAACAAGGCTTTAGGCCTATTAAGCCAAAAATTTAGGCCCATTAGTCTTGATTAGGATTTAATTAGAATATTAAAATAGTTTTGGTAAAAATAGTTTGTGAATTAAATAGCCGGGTTGCCAAAAAGTTCGTATTTTTGTTGAAAAACCAACACCGATAAAATTTACGTCCCGGCGTATAAAATCACCTAAAAACCCCTTATTTTCAAAAATATGAAAAATCATCAACCATATTTTAAATAATTAAAAATAATCATTTAATAAAAACATTTTACGTTTTTCAGCCCTAGGTCTCTGTCCCTCGATCGCAACGTGAATATTCTTTAAAAATACAGTTTTATGCAAAATGACAATTAAATCATATTTAATATAAAAATCATGGATGTCACACAAATAATTAAGCAATTAAATCAAGTGAATACTTATTTTCAAAATTCATAGATTTGCATGCAGTTGGATTACGTCGTCTTAAATTTGGACCTTACAGTTCCTCCCCCACTTACATAAATCTCGTCCTCGAAATTAAATCTTACCAAACAATTTTGGATAGCGAGTCCTCATGTCAGCTTCGGTCTCCCAAGTGGCCTCTTCCACTGATTGATTTAGCCACCGGACTTTGACCAACTTGGTCACTTTGTCCCGAAGTCTACGCTCTTGTCTGTCTAGGATTTGGACAGGTCTTTCCTCATATGACAGATCTGGAGCAAGCTGCAACGGCTCGTAGCTCAAAACATGCAAAGGAATAGCTAGGTACTTCCTCTGCATTGAGACATTGAACACATTGTGTACACCGGCCAGATTCGACGGTAAGGCTACACGATAAGCTAGTGTCCCAACTCTGTCAAGAATTTCGAACGGTCCAATAAACCTCGGACTCAACTTGCCTCTCTTCCCAAATCTCATAACACCCTTCATAGGTTCTATCTTCACAAAAAAGTTATCACCTACGGTCTCCATCCCTTCTCCTCTGTCAGCATAACTATTTTGGCGACTCTGGGCGGTCTCCATCCTGTCTCGAATCTTGACCACCATGTCTACAGTCTCCTGAACAATCTCTGGACCAAGTTATGCTCTTCCACCGACTTCGTCCCAATAAATCGGCGATCTGCACTTTCTTCCATACAATGCCTCGTAGGGAGCCATACTTATAGATGATTGGAAGCTGTTGTTGTAGGTAAACTCCACTAGAGGTAGCTTTGATTCCCATGTCCCCTGGAAATCGATCATACAGGCTCGCAATAAATCCTTCAAAATTTGAATCACTCGCTCCGACTGGCCATCTGTCTTTACACACTTTTGTACTGCCGCTTCTTATTGTTGTATTTATGTTAATGCACTTTCTAATGATACGTAAACAAGGTATTTCTGGTCGGGTGAAAAGCTGTACTGAAAAGCAACTTCGTCCCCATGGCTGCATGTAGATTCTTCCAGAAGGACGATGTAAACCTAGGGTCCTTGTCGGACACAATGGAAACTGGGATCCCATGCAATCGAACTATCTCCCTGATATAAAACTCCGCGTACTGCGTCATGGAGAAAGTCGTCTTCACTGGAAAGAAATGCGCTGACTTAGTGAGTCGATCCACTATCACCCAAATTGCATTGGATCCTCTAACTGATCTCGGCAAGCCAACAACGAAATCCATGGTGATATTCTCCCATTTCTACTCGGGGATAGGGAGTGACTTAAGCATCCCTGCTGGCCTCTGATGCTCTGCCTTCACTTGCTGACAAGTGAGGCATTCAGACACAAACCGACGGATCTCTCTCTTCATACCTGGCCACCAATATAAAATCTGCAGATCCTTGTACATTTTGGTACCTCTTTGGTGAATGGAATACGGAGATGCATGTGTCTCTGTCAAAATATCCTCTTTGATTGAATCAACCTTAGGCACCTACATTCTACCTCTGTATCTCACCAAACCATCTGCCACTGTGTAGACTACACTGCCTTTAGCTTCATCTTTCAGCCTCCATTTCTACAACTGCTCATCTGAAGGCTGACCTGCATGGATACGGTCTAGAAAGGAAGACTGGACTGTCATATTAGACAGCTTAGAAGCTCTGTCCTTGCGATAAACCTCTAATCCAAATCTCTGACTGAAGGGATCTCTGTACTGACAACTGTGCTACGACTGCAACTTTACGGCTGAAGGCATCTGCCACAACATTAGCTTTCCCTGGGTGGTAGCTAATTTCACAATCGTAGTCTTTTACCAACTCCCACCACCGTCTTTGCCTAATGTTCAGCTCTTTCTGCGTGAAGAAATACTTGAGACTCTTGTGATCAGTAAATATCTGGCATTTCTCGCCGTACAAGTAGTGTCTCCAAATCTTCAACGCAAAGACAACGGCGGCTAATTCTAAATCATGAGTCGGATAATTCTTCTCGTGCACTTTCAACTGTCTGGAGGCAAAAGCTATAACCCGGCTACGTTGCATCAACACTGCGCCTAACCCAAGCTTAGATGCATCGGTGTATAGCACAAAATCTCCTTGCCATGTTGGCATGGTTAACACTGGCACAGAAATAATAGCTTGCTTCAAAGTATCGAAGCTCTTCTGGCACTCCTCACTCCACTCAAATTTAGCATTCTTCTTAGTCAGTGAAGTGAGCGGCACTGTTATCGACGAAAACCCCTGAATAAACTTACGGTAGTAACCGGCTAAACCCAGAAAGCTGCGGATCTCTGATGCATTCTTTGGCTCAACCCATTCCTTAACAGCTGCCACTTTAGCTGGGTCCACCTCAATTCCACTTCTAGACACTATGTGACCCAAAAACGCTACCTTTTCCAACCAGAATTCACACTTACTGAACTTCGCAAATAACTTACGACTCTGCAGGTTCTGCAAAACTGTCCTCAATGAATACTATGACGAACTGATCAAGGTAAGGCTGAAATACTCGGTTCATGAGGTCCATGAATGTTGCTGGAGCATTCGTCAATCCAAATTGCATCACCAAGAACTCATAATGCCCATATCTGGTCCTGAAGGCTGTCTTATGAACATCCGCCTCTTTCACCTTCAGCTGATGATACCCTGATCGAAGATCTATGTTGGAGAAAATTGTAGCTCCCTGCAACTGATCAAACAAGTCCTCGATCCTTGGAAGTGGGTATTTATTCTTGATCGTTATCTTGTTCAGCTCCCGGTAATCAATGCACGGTCTGATGCTCCCATCTTTCTTTCTCACAAAGAGCACTGGTGCGCCCCATGGTGAGAAACTAGGACGAATGAATTCTTTGTCCAGAAGCTCCTGAATCTGTTGTTTGAGTTCTAGCATCTCAGCTAGAGCTAATCGGTATGGTGCCTTGGAGATTGGCACTGTGCCTGGCATAAGCAAACTCCACCTCTCTCTCTGGTGGAATGCCGGTAACATCGTCTGGGAATACATCAGGAAAATCTCTGACTACTGGTACCTCAGATATAGATGGAGTGGGTACGTCAGGTGTTGAACTGGCCAAGAAAGCCTGACACCCCTCGGAAATGAGTCTCCGCGCCTGCATGCAAGAAATCATGCGAGGGAAATTTCTCCATCTGTCTGGTTCAAATAGAAACTGCTCCATGCCCAACGGTCTGACCAACACTGACCTTTTCTGAAAATCAATCAGAACTCTGTTCTTCGTCAGCCAGTCCATACCCAAAATAATATCGAATTCTAACATTGACAACACTATCAGATCGGCATATACTAGGTGGCCCTGCAGTTCTAGATCAATATCTCTGACCACGCTGATAGCTGACAGTTCATCCCCTGATGGGACTGTCACCGAGTAGTTCACATCAAGGCCGATGGACTTGATGTCCAAGTGGTTAGCAAACGTCTCCGAGATGAACGAATGAGTGGCCCAAGAATCTATCAAGGCCTTAGTAGCTAATTTCTTAATGAAAATATTTCCTGAGAGACGTTAGCACAACACAAAACTTATATCCCCGAAATTCTACATTAACCTCAAGCATCATAGAAATTAATATTCCAAGTGACCCAAAATATTACTAGCACCCTAATAATTACAAATAAAATTTCAACATGCAAGGCGAAATAATATTGAGCTTGGGTAGAAAAGTTTATCGGTCAGTAATGTCGTGTCTGGGTTCGCCTCCTGCGCATGCACGGCGAACACTCTGCCCTGGGTCGGCTGCCTCCACTGTGGGCACTCCTTCATCATGTGGTCACTTGCCCCGCATTTGAAACACTTGCCAATCCCGTATAAACACTGCCCCGGGTGCTGGCGGTTGCACTTTGGGCACACCGAGTGCTCTCCCGGTCTCTATGGCGCCTTCTGCTATGGCATAGGACCCTTGTCCTTTGGTGGTCCCTAATAAGGCTTATTTCCTGGCTGCCCCTGGAACGGCCTCTTAAACTGAGGTCGCTGCTGCTGCTGCTGGTTTGGAGCCTGATAAGGCCTCTTGCCCTGCCTATCTGCCTCAATATCCCTCTGATCCTGCTCTGCCGCCAAAGCTCTAGATATGGCAATTGCATAAGTCGTAGGACCAGCAACTCGAACATCACGGCGCAAGATCGGCCGCAACCCATCCATAAAATGCCTCAGCTTCCCCTGGGCATCATTAGCTATCTGGGGCACAAGATGACACCCCCTCTCAAACTTCCTCACAAATTCTGCAATGCTGCTATCCCCCTGACCCAACGTCATGAACTCCGTGGTTAAGCGAGAGCTTACTTCCTCAGTGAAGTACTTGGAGTAAAAGACCTCCTTAAATCCATTCCACGTCATTGTTTGCAAGTTAACTGACACTAATGCACTTTCCCACCACAGTCTGGCGTCCCCCGCCAGAAGGAATGTGGCACACCTGACTCTATCTGAATCTGTCAGTTCCATAAAATCGAAGATTACCTCGATGGACTTATCCATCCCTCCACTATCATCGGATCAGTGGTCCCCGAAAACTCCTTTGGGTTCATTCTCCTGATCCTCTCGTATACTGATTTTGGTCTGGGCCTCGCTTTTGTATTTGCCGCAGCCTGGTTCCCCGCAAACTGTGCGAAGAACTGCGTCATACCTGCAAGCATCTGTGCCTGCATATCTGGCGGTGGAGGAGGAGGAGCGTCTCTCCCCTCCTTTCGAGCCTCTCTATCCTCATCCCTTTCTTCCCGGTTAATCAAACGTCTAGGAGGCATACTGTTCCAGAATTTACCCGACACGTAAGCCCCACATGTATGAACATAATATCAATAATATAAGATGCACGTAAATTGAACTTAAAACATGGACATTCTGAAATCATGACTTAATGCTTAGTGCATAACATAACTCAAAGCATTAAAACTGACAGACTTTATGTGTGACTTCGTGAGCTTCTCGCAACTGACAGTAGGCATAATCCTATACAAGCACACCGCTCTAATACCAACTGTAACATACCGTACTTTTTACTACTTAAAATTTGCGGAAAAATAAAAAAAATTTCTTGATTATAAAATAACTCTCAACTTCGATTTAAAATAAACTATATGTCTCCAAAAGCGTTTACAACAAAATATCTAAAAATAAAGTTCACCAAAAGCATCTGATTAAAATCTCATAACCCGTAACATAAATCAAAGTATTTTGATCATTTCAAAAAGGCTTAAAACATGGCGGTCCTCGGGTTTAGCCTCCCGCTCAGTCCAAGCCAGCTCCTTGGTCCCCACCCCTAGTCTCCTCCAAGTCATCCTCACCTGTATCGATCACGTCTAGTGAGTTTAAAGACTCAACACGTATAAACTAGAAGTAACGAGTAATACGTAATAAAACCACATGCAACTTTTAAAATTGAACGTATATACTGGAACTTGAACTTGCATAAATAAACTTGAACATACGTACATACATACATAGACGTGCCATAACATGAAATTTTTCCGAAACAAGCTTGCATACTTGTACATACATGAACATACATAAACTTCATCATTTTGCGTAGAGGCATGTTTTAAAGCAAGTGACCCATAACATAAATCGCCTGATCAGACTAAACCACATTACTGGGCTGACATGGACGAATCCATTGCCACATACATGAGATCCCCGTTCATGCTTTAACGGATGGATTGGTCCACGTTCATGCTTTAACACTTTCCAATCATGATCTAAACCTGTTCATGATTTAAAGGGGTGGATTGGTCCCTAGTCATGCTTTACCGCTTTTCAATTCTATACATAAATTGGTCACAAGACATTTAACATACCTCAAAAACTTGAAATATTTTCTTTTCAAGTCAAACATACTTACTTGGCGTTGAGGGATTCGTTGGATCTCGCTTGGGGCCACTGCTGCACATACTAACATGAATTCAATGCTTAAATTGCATAACTTAGACGTAGGTATTCGTACTCACCACTGAATCAAGTAAATGGCTTATGACATTCTAGATTACTCGGGGCTTGACCTCGTTTAATTGTCGTACTAAACCATGACATAAAGTACCAATTCGATCCCTAAAATATTTCCCAAAGACTGGAGTACACGGATCCCGTGCACCCCTCCGGGTCCGGGTCCGTGTAGGTACTGTAAAAGCATACTCGAAAAGAAGTGAGGACACGGACCCCATGCCTAGGTCCGTGTCTTTGTAAAAAGACACTTCGGAAGAAACAAGGGCACGGACCCCGCGCCAGGGTCCGTCGAAGGATCCATGTAGGCTCGGTGAAAGTAAACCAACGGGAAATCATGTATTCAAGGCTTATTCCTCCTAACTCTATCATCCCGACCATAAATCGACACCTCGAGACCCGTCCTAGAGTGCTAGAACACTCATTCAAACTCCAACAAATGCTTCAAAATAACAACGTCCAACTTACAACGCAATACAACTCATGAACACGAATTTTGACACCAAAATCAATTCCTACGATTTCTAACTAAACCAAGTGCCTAAGTACACGAAACGAAATACCAACATACATCCCAATATCATTCTCGATATACCTAAACACAGCAATGATCACCCATCGATGCCCAACAAAGCCTGCAACAAGAAAATCTCAAGAACACATCAATAACATAATTTTTCAGAAAATGCAGTTTGAGCAGTCCCACGAAAATGATCATAACTCACTCAATTTTTATCCAAATATTTCGAATTTTATATCAAATCGAAGTTATCAAAAATTTCTACAATTTTTATGTTGAAAGTTTTCTCAAAATTACGACCAAAAAATCTCAGTTTTCAAAAGAACTATAAATTTCAAAATTTTAGATCTAAAAACGTCTCAAAATCGATCCAACATGTTTCTGCCCAAACCTTGCACATCATACATGGATTTTTACGTATAAAACAATGCAACATATACTATGACATGATCGACGCAGGAAAAATAGTATATACGTGCCTTGATATGAAAGTTTTACCCAACCGGCAATACCGAAGCGGAGATGATGCGAGAGACGATCCTGGACAAATTTGGCTCGATTTTTTTAATTTTTTTTTGAAGAAAGCCAGCGAAGTTGCTGGGAATTTAAGGGGGAAGGGCGGCTGCTCTAGGTAGTATGAACCCTAGGTTTTCTTTTTTCAAAAATGAAAATGAAGAATGAGATGAAAGTGTGTGTGTGAGCCGTGTATGTGTGAGTGGATGATAATGTGTGTGTGCATGTGTTGTGTAAGTATTGGGGGTAAATTAGTGCCTAATTGACTAATTAAAGGCTAATTAAAATATTAATTGAAATATTAACCCCACTTTAATTCACTACACAGCCCAAATTACAATTTAAAACACGACATGATAAATTCTACAGGTTTTTGAAATCTTAAAATTATTTAAAAAACCTTAATCCCCACTTAAAATAAAATACCACATTTTAAAATTGCCAAAATCATCACCGGTCTATTTTCTCGATCCCCGTTCATGCTTTAACGGATGGATTGGTCCACGTTCATGCTTTAACACTTTCCAATCATGATCTAAACCTGTTCATGATTTAACGGGGTGGATTGGTCCCTAGTCATGCTTTACCGCTTTTCAATCCTATACATAAAATTGGTCACAAGACATTTAGCATACCTCAAAAACTTGAAATATTTTCTTTTCAATCAAACATATTTACTTGGCGTTGAGAGATTCGTTGGATCTCGCTTGGGGCCACTGCTGCACATACTAACATAAATTCAATGCTTAAATTGCATAACTTAGACGTAGGTATTCGTACTCACCACTGAATCAAGTAAATGGCTTATGACATTCTAGATTACTCGGGGCTTGACCTCATTTAATTGTCGTACTAAACCATGACATAAAGTACCAATTCGATCCCTAAAATATTTCCCAAAGACTGGAGTACACGGATCCCGTGCACCCCTCCGGGTCCGGGTCCGTGTAGGTACTGTAAAAGCATACTCGAAAAGAAGTGAGGACACGGACCCCATGCCTTGGTCCGTGTAGGGGTCTGTGTCTTTGTAAAAAGACACTTCGGAAGAAACAAGGGCACGGACTCCGTGCCAGGGTCCGTCGAAGGATCCGTGTAGGCTCGGTGAAAGTAAACCAACGGGAAATCATGTATTCAAGGCTTATTCCTCCTAACTCTATCATCCCGACCATAAATCGACACCTCGAGACCCGTCCTAGAGTGCTAGAACACTCATTCAAACTCCAACAAATGCTTCAAAATAACAACGTCCAACTTACAACGCAATACAACTCATGAACACGAATTTTGACACCAAAATCAATTCCTACGATTTCTAACTAAACCAAGTGCCTAAGTACACGAAACGAAATACCGACATACATCCCAATATCATTCTCGATATACCTAAACACAGCAATGATCACCCATCGATGCCCAACAAAGCCTGCAACAAGAAAATCTCAAGAACACATCAATAACATAATTTTTCAGAAAATGCAGTTTGAGCAGTCCCACGAAAATGATCATAACTCACTCAATTTTTATCCAAATATTTCGAATTTTATATCAAATCGAAGTTATCAAAAATTTCTATAATTTTTGTGTTGAAAGTTTTCTCAAAATCACGACCAAAAAATCTCAGTTTACAAAAGAACTGTAAATTTCAAAATTTTAGATCTAAAAACGTCTCAAAATCGATCCAACATGTTTCTGCCCAAACCTTGCACATCATACATGGATTTTTACGTATAAAACAACGCAACATATACTATGACATGATCGACGCAGGAAAAATAGTATATACGTGCCTTGATATGAAAGTTTTACCCAACCGGCGATACCGAAGCGGAGATGATGCGAGAGACGATCCTGGACGAACTTGGCTCGATTTTTTTTTATTTTTTTTGAAGAAAGCCAGCGAAGTTGCTGGGAATTTAAGGGGGAAGGGCGGCTGCTCTAGGTAGTATGAACCCTAGGTTTTCTTTTTTCAAAAATGAAAATGAAGAATGAGATGAAAGTGTGTGTGTGAGCCGTGTATGTGTGAGTGGATGATAATGTGTGTGTGCGTGTGTTGTGTAAGTATTGGGGGTAAATTAGTGCCTAATTGACTAATTAAAGGCTAATTAAAATATTAATTGAAATATTAACCCCACTTTAATTCACTACACAGCCCAAATTACAATTTAAAACACGACATGATAAATTCTACATGTTTTTAAAATCTTAAAATTATTTAAAAAACCTTAATCCCCACTTAAAATAAAATACCACATTTTAAAATTGCCAAAATCATCACCGGTCTATTTTCTCGATCCCGCCTCGAATAATCGCCTGAAACATGAAACTCGAGAAAGATATTTTAATGTGCATCACATAAACGTAAATAATTTAAAATAATGCAATTCAAATAAATCATGCCTTGCTAAAACTCATTTTTAAATTAAAATAAATGATTTAAAATTAAATAAATGCATGAGTTTTACGTATACTGATTTGGACTCTACAAGTGGAGCCTTGACTCCAGCAAGTTTCTTCTTATCACCAGATTTGGTGATGATCTTCTTTTGTTGAGATGTAGCAGGAGGTAACTGAACTTCAGTTGATGATGCAACTTGTATTGCTATCAACGGAGTGACCTTGATAGGCTGTTGAGCTCTAGATTGAATCAGCCTCAGTTGGGATAATGCTCAGAACAGTTGCTGGTTTTGTCTTCAGAGATCTGGGCTTCTTGGCGATTTTGGAATCTTCTCAGAATCAGTTTCACTGACAATCAGTTTACGTTTGGTTGTCCTTTTCTGAATTGTCATTTTGACATTCTTGACTGATTTGGGAGCCCCCTGCGTCCCGATCTCCTTTTTCACCTTGATAAACAGTTCAGAAGAGATATCCAGTTTGAGCTTCAGCAGTTGAACATTCTTGACGTTGAAAATCTTAAATTTGGATGACCTCTCTGAGGAGTCACCCACCATGCCCTTGTTTTTCAGCAAATAGCTGAGCTGCACTGCAAATCCATTTGATTGCTGTGAAGACTGAAACATGTTTTTCAGAAGATTGAAAATAATACCTTTCCATTGCAGTCTCGTTCCAGCCATGATAGCATTCATGACTTGAAATTTCTCTAGAGTGAGAGCAGCAAAAGATCCAGCTTTGGCAAGTAGCCCTTTGGCCACGATGTCCGCCAACAACTGGATTTCTGGCTTCAGTTCCTTTTTGGGATCGGAAACTTTGATTTTCCGTCCATCAGCTAATAGGAGAGTCTGCATCTTCTCTAAATCAGAAGTTTACACATCAGAGATATTGGCCAGACCATCAGTTGGTACAGTGAGGACATCGTACTTAGTCAATGGCTTTTCAGTTGACTAGAGTCTCTTCTTCTTCCTCTATTTCTTCAATATCAGTTTGTCTATAAATAAGAGCAAAGTCATTAGATGATAACGGTTAAACACAGATGGATAGAGCAAGCAGTTCCAACAACCCTCCTTCTCCATTAACACTTCGCCGTTTGGAGAGACAGAAGGAAGCTATGGAGAGTTATGTCCTTGAGAAGGTCATGTCCACCTGGACTAAAGGGCAAGACCTCCAAGCTATTCGGCGAGATGGGTTGGTTTCTACTGAGAAACAAAGGGCGACCGAGATAAAGTATACGAAGAGTATCAATGTGCCACACTTCAGTTCTTTCTACTGATGAAGGTCTGTTATAGTTGATGCTGATGCAGGAGCAGAGAGCCTTGGAGAAGATTGTCTTCTCGGAAGACTACAAAAGAATTTCCTGTAAAGCATTGTCAGATTGGATGTTCTCTTGGCTAGATGCCGTAGAAAGAGAACTAAGTTATGTAATATATGAAAGATTTTATAAATAAAATTGATGTTTGATTCACTGCTCTTTCCTTATCTGCATCTGAACAGATATCAGTTGACAAATAGTTATCTAGCTGATAAAGACTAAATGAAAAGTTAATAACTTATATTTGACTAACTGAATAGTTAATAACTGATATTTGACTAACTTAATAAAAACTAATAACAACTGACGTAACAACAATATCATTGATATAATTAAGAAAAATCAATTAAACCAAAAATATTGCGAAAGTTAGAAAACTTAGTCTCTGGTAGAGGTTTGGTGAAGATGTCAGTTGCTTGTTGTTCAGTTGATATGTATTACAGCCTTATTGCTTTCTTTAGAGCATAATCTCTGATGAAGTTATGTCTGACATCAATATGCTTGGTCCTTGAGTGGAGGGAGAGCTGGATTGTATGTAATTGCAATCGTGATTGTATTATCACAAAATATTGGAGATTCTTTTGCAATGACTCCATAGTCTTTCAGTTGTTGCTGAATCCAGATCAGTTGTGCACAACAGCTTCAAGCACAAGATATTCTGTTGTGGAAGTTGCTATGGATGTTTGCTTCTTGCTGAACCATGAAATCAGTCTGTCTCCTAGGAACTGACATGATCCACCGGTGCTTTTACGATCTAGCTTACATCCTGTATAATCGGCATCTTAATATCAAACTAAATTTAAAGAAGAGTCCTTAGCATACCATAAACCAACATTTTGTGTGCCTTTAAGATATTTTAAAATGCGTTTGGCAGCTAAAAAATGCGATTGCTTAGGATTTTCCTGAAATCTAGCACATATATAAACAACAAATACAATATCAGGACCACTATCAGTTAGGTACAATAATGAACCTATAAAACCTCTGTAAAGTGTCGTCTCAACTGAAATTACCCCTTGATCATTGTCTAGTTTGATTGATGAATTCATGGGAGTACTTGCAACTGAACATGTTTCCATGCCAAATTTCTTAAGAAATTCCTTCGTATATTTGGTCTGACAGATAAAAGTACCAGTCTCCAGTTGTTTCACTTGCAGAGTTACTTGTTCGAGGAGCCCTCGCCTCATTTCAACCATCATATTCATCTCGAATTTTTCCAGCATTTACTAAGCAAATTTCTCACATAATTTGGGGTTAGTTGAAGCAAAAATAATATCATCAACATATATTTGTACAAGTAAAATGTGATCAATTTTTGAAAATTTGAACAGAGTCTTATCAACTGATCCAACAGTAAAATCATGATCAGTTAGGAATTTTGAAGAGTTTCATACCAAGCTCTTGGAGCTTGTTTAAGACCATATAAGGCTTTGTTCAAATGATAAACATGATCGGGAAGAAAGTGATTAACAAATCCTGGTGGTTTTTTAACATATACTTCTTTCTGTAATTGATCGTTCAAAAATGCACTCTTCATGTCCAGCTGGTAGACTTCAAAGTTTTTGAATGAGGCATAAGCAAGGAACATTCTGATTGCTTCCAGTCTTGCAATCTATTCTTTCTTCTTGCCTATATCCTTTTGCTACAAGCCTCCTTTTGTTGCGTACAACTGAACTATCTTCGTTCATTTTTTTCTGTATACCCACTTTGTACCTATAATGGTTTTAAAAACTGGTCTTGGAACTAAGTTCCAGACATTGTTATGGGTAAACTGATTTAGCTCTTGTTGCATGGAACTTATCCAGTTAGGATCAGCAAGAGCTTCATCGGTTTTCTTAGGTTCTAGTTGGGAAACGAAAGCTGAATTAATAAATAAATTAAACATTTGATTCCGAGTTCTTACCAGATTAGATGAATTACCTATTACCAATTCTGGTGGATGTGATTTCTTTCATCTGTACTCAACATTTGTTTCTTCCATTTCAGCAACTGCTTCAGTTGGCAACTGAGTATTTTCTTCAATTTCAGTTGCTTTAGTATCAGTTGGTAATTGAGTATTATCATTTTGTTCCACCAACTGATTATCAGTAACAATTTCTTGTTCAACTGATTGATCCAGCACTTCGGGTTCTGGTGTTTGAAGGATATTTCGATTAATGAGACTCTCTTCTTCATTATCATCCTCCAAACTAATATCTGTAAAGCGATCAACTAGCTCAATTAGATCAGTTGGCTTATCAGTTAGCACAGATTCATCAAATACAACATGAATAGACTCTTCTACATTCAAAGTGCATTTGTTAAAAACTCTGTAAGCTTTACTAATTGATGAATACCCAAGAAATATTCCCTCTACATATTTAGCATCCAAAGCTTTTAAATGATTTTTACCATTATAAAGAATAAAACATCTGCATCCGAATATTTTGAAATAAGAAACCACACTTTTGTGTCCATGCCAGATCTCATATTGTGTTTTCAAATAATTCTTAATAATAATTGATTTGTTCTGAATGTAACATGCAATGTTTACTGTTTCTGCCCAAAACATTTGAGAAATACCAGAATCAGCAAGCATTGTTCTAGCAGCTTCTTTAGGGATCTGATTTCTTCTCTTAGATACACCATTTTGCTGAGGAGTTCTTGCTGCTGAGAGCTCATGCTTGATCCCAGTATTTTCTAAAAATAGTGAAATATTTTGCTTGATGAATTCAGTCCCTCTGTCATATCTTATTCGATCAATCCCAACTTATTTCTCATTTAATAATCTTTTGAAAAGCTTAATCAGTTATGCAGCATTTTGGTCTTTGGATTAACCCAAGTAAATCTTGAAAAATCATACACAACTATTAAGGTGTATAATCCCCCTAACTTCATGATTGGTATAAGACCAAAAAGATCCATATGTAGCAGTTCTAAGCATCGGAAAGATGATTTACAACCCTTATTTTTAAATGAGGATCTTACTTGCTTACATAACTGACATGCTAAACAAATTTTGTCTTTTGAAAAATCTATTATGGACAAACCAGTTATAAGATCATGGTTACTCAGATAGGCAATAGATTTAAAGTTTAGTAGTTCATCCTCTTATGCCACAACCAGTTTTTAGAAGATTTGGAAGCTATAAAACAAACTGGATGATAGGATCCGTTAGGGGGTGAAAGAGTGTTTAGAAGTGGGTTGAATAAACAGTGACGATTTTCACAACTTTTTCGAATATTGATGAGTCAGTTTAGTGATAAACTGAAACTCGGGAATCTTATCAGTCGATATCAATTAGTTAACAGCAATAGTGCGGAAATAAACTGACTGATAGATAGAATAAAAACTGAAATAAGAACACACAAGATTTTACGTATGTTCAGAGATTTCAATCACTCCTACGTCACCCCTTTTATCTCAAAGATAGGATATTCACTAAAAGACTTTGATCAATACAAACATTTGTATAGACCCACTTCAGTCTTAGACTTAAAAATGCCAAACTGAAACTCTTAGTCACAACATAGTTTACAGTACTCAACTGAACTGAAATAACTTAGCACAACTGATCTTTTCAACATCGAGTATTACTACAATAACAATTTGTGCTAATAAGCTCAAAGTATAGCCTTGAATACTATGAGTGTATATGATAAGCGTGAGCTTTGAAATCCTTAGAATATGAATAGAAATCTTGCAAAGATTTCAGCAGAGTAACAACTCAGTTAATATAATAGTGTTCGGTTTAGTTCAGCTGGTTCAATTGGTTTGGTTTAGTTGATTAGCTGTTGGTTCAGTTCAGCTGGTCTGTTTCAGTTGGTCAGCAGCTGGTTTAGTTCAGTTGGTCTGGTTCAGTTTCAGCTTGTGTGCTGAAATAAGCCTAGCTGATTTCAATTTGTACAAAACCAATAGCTTCATCATCATTTATCAGCATCTTAAACTTCGATTCATACTTTGACTTCTGAATATTATTTGTAGATCATCGTTTTATCTTTCCAACGCATACCAAATCACTTATTTCCAATAACCGAGCTGAGAGATATGACCAAAATACCGCAACTGCTCATACCCAACTGATTGCTGTTTTCGTGCAATCAGTTCGGTATATCGAAAATCAGTTAGACCTTGATAACATCCGAATTTGTCCAACTTACGTGAAATATGACTTGTTACAAATTAGGTTTTCTGATAAGTCAAGTTGGTGGATTATCATTTTTGGATCATCCAGTTCATAGATATCATCAAAATACCGAATCTTGCCAGAAATTCAGTTTGTGCAGAATTCAGTTTCAGCTTGCTTCTTGTTTTAATAACTTCACACTTGAGTAAATATGTTAGAAACACAATAACATCAAAATAAAGATTGCGAACATGAAATGTTCCAACACTGGTACATAAGGTTGATAAGTCCAGCTGACTTTGTAGGTGTTCCCACAACGATTTCCAGTTAAGATGACCTCATAAGTTGAGTCTCTTACTGAGCAAGTGTGTCTGTCGAACTGAACTGAGAAATTATTGTCGCATAAGTGACTGATGCTAATCAAGTTATACTTCAAATTCTCAACTAGTAAAACATTATTGATAGTAAAATGATCATGGATAAGCTCACTTTTACCCACAGTTTTACCTTTGGAGTTGTCTCCAAAACTGATGTTTGGACCAGTGTATTTGATTAGTTGGGATAGCAAATTTGCATCCCCTGTCATCTGACGCAAGCATCCACTGTCCAGATACCAGGTTGATTCTTTGTTGGTACATGCCACCTAAAATCACACACAATATATAATTTTGGTACGCACAACTATTTGTGTCCTATACTGATTAGTCTTTTAGGAACCCAGACTTGGACCAGTCTAACTGACTTTCCAGTTGCTGTGTTTCAGATAGTTTTTCTCGGTTTGTGTGTGCTTGATGTGTAGTGTGCTTGATGAAGCAATATGAGTTTTATCATTTTTCAACTGGTTGTTTTGCCGATATCTTTTCTGAACTGGCTTGCTGTTATAGTAATTTGAGTAGACATTTGAATAGTTCAGGTATTTATTGCTGAACCTTTTTGGTGACTGACTTTGTGAGTCAGTTGAAATTTTTGGGCTATAACCAATACCATACCTTCTAGTCTTGTTCTTATTTTCAATAGGCTGTATAACTGGTTTTTTTGGCTCAGATTGTTCTTGTACCACGACTGATTTTACAAAGTGAATTTATTTCCCTTTGTCTATATTCAGTTTTTTTTTAGTATCACTGGTGGAAGTTTCTTCTTTGTTGCTAAACCCCTAAACCAGTTTTATCAGTAACTGATTTTTACTTATCTTGTATTTCAGCTATTGCAACAAATGATTTGTTCCATGTCTTAAAAAGCTCAGTTTGCTTTGAATTCTCAAGAATCAATTACTGAATCATATATTGATTCTTGCTTCTTTCAGCATTCAGCTCAGGAATCTCCCGTTTAAGACTCAACAGATCAGGTGATTCATCAGTTTCATTTTTATCGTCTTTGGGATCAGCTTTGCTCTGGCCTTCTCAAAAGATAGGGCAAGCTTGTGGTACTCATTGACCATGTCATGAAGTGTAGAAATAAGTTCATCTCGTGTAAAGTCAGTTGAGCTAAAGTCAAATACATGTTGACTGGTTGACTCCAGTTCTGTGTCATCAGCCATTAGACACTTGATGTAATGACCCATTACAGGCCCAGTGGACCGCCCATACGGCCCACTGCCCCGATCGACCCAAGGCTATCCCGATCTTGGGCTCCCTCAAAGGGGCCTTTTCCCTCACGGGCTTTCCATAGGCGTCGTAGGGGTTACTCATAGGATCTCCCCCTCCCTACCTTTCTTTCGCCTCCCCAGGACTCGATCCCATGACCTATAGGATAAGTACATTGATATCAAGAGTCCTGGGGAGGCTAAAGAAACCCCTTGGTAGGAATGGGGAGATCCTATGAGTAACCCGTACGACGCCTATGGAAAGCCCGTGAGGGAAAAGGCCCCTTTGAGGGAGCCCAAGATCGGGATAGCCTTGGGTCGATCGGGGCAGTGGGCCGTATGGGCGGTCCACTGGGCCTGTAATGGGTCGTTACACTTGACCTCCTCATCGTCATCACTGGAGCAGCTCAAGCTTTCAGTTTTTGAATCACTGTCAGATTCTGCCCATTTGCACTTGCTTTCCTCTACTATAAGCACCTCATGTTTCTTTCTGTAAGATTTCTTATCATCCTTAGTCCTCCTCTTGTGCTCATAAGATTTTTTTCCCTTTTCAGGTGAGCCCCGACTGTCTTTCATTGGCTTAGGACAGTCAGCAATAAAGTGACCAGCTTTGCCACAGTTTTAGCAAGCATTAGGTTCTTCAATGGAGTTATTTCTCTGGTATTGTCTTTGAAAGTTTCCTTGACTTCCTCTCATAAATCTTTTAAAATTTTTGACATATAATGACATAGCTTCATTACTTAACTGATCAGCAGATTTGTCAACTGAACCAGTTGGTTCCATTTTGATAGCAGTTAAAGCAGTTGTAGCAGCTGGTGTAGAAGGTTCCCCTTCTCTGGTTTGCAACTCAAATTCGTATGCTTTTATATCAGCAAATAAATCATGAAGTTTGACCTTGTTCAGGTCCTTTGATTCTCGCATTGTCATGGTCTTAACATCTCATTCTTTGGGAAGACCTCTGACTACTTTCAGTGCCACATCTTTATTTGAATACATATTTTCGAGTGCATTAAGTTCGTTTACTATGCTGCTGATATTTTCATCATATTCATGCATGAATTCTCCAATCTTCATCTTGATATTATCGAACTTCTAAACAGCAACAGATAGTCTATTCTCCTTGGTTTTCTCATTGCCTTCGCAGAGCTGAATCAGTTTCTCCCAGAATTTCTTGGCAGTTTTGCAAATTTTTTTCTTGCTGCAAGTGATTTTATCAGGCGTTTTGTACAAAATATCTTTAGTCACGTTGTCTAAGTTGGCTTTTCTCTTGTCTTCAGCTGTCCATTCGTCTCGCGGTTTCTCAATGCGGTGTGGTGTCCCATCAGTTATGGCAACAGCAGTGTTTGCCTTCAATATTTTCATGGGTCCGTCTGTAATTACGTATCACATGTCATCGTCTTGAGCAGTTAGATGATTCTGAATTCTGATTTTCCAATCATCGAAATCCTCTCTGGAGAACATTGGAATTTTGTTGAATGAAGACATGGTAATCAGTTTGTATATAGGAGTTGTGGAGACCCGGACGCTAATTCATATCTTAGTCATGATTAATGTCAAATATAACAATTAAGAAAAGTGGGACTAAAAATTTTCTTATAAATTATAAAGGCGGAAACGTAAGAGTACTCTATCTGATATACATGTGAATATAAAAGTACAAGTCATGTACTACATGTCTCTATCTCAGCTAGGTTCAACGACTATATATCCAGTGGTGAATCATATTCCGCTTCTGGGCCCGGATCTCCACGCTAACTATTGTCTCTCATCCTCTTCCTAATCCTGATCCTGTCCCACCTGTTGTCAAGCACACATACAAACAAGACAACAGCCGGATAACTCCGGTGAGAATTACATTCCCAGTATAAATCATGTATACATGCATTTTATATAAACAGTTATAAAAGCATGAAATAGATATTCATTACATGTATCAAATCAGAAATGTAAATCAACACAAACTCTGAATATAACATGCATCAAATACGACACATGAATCAACACAAACTCTGAATCACACTCAGTGGCTCATGGACTCTGACTCGACTCGTCCTAATCTAGGGATCCCGATTGGAATAAGAACATACACCCACCTACACTCCCGATCGGGGTGGTGACATGTTCTTATTCACGGACTTTGGCTCTTTCCATATCGAACACCAGTAATAGAAGAAACTCCAATTCTATCCACTTCGATATAACCAAATGTCCGGTGTCTTGGCGAATCAGCCACAGACTGGGCGAATCAGCCAAACCTCTATGATACGAATCCTCGTACGAATGAAAGGCAAGCACGAATATATAAATCGCACCCTCAATTCAATAACAAACAAGGAACGATTATTTTGTCCCCATCTTTTGAAACAAGTAACGATTTTGTGATATTCACCTCTAAGCGATTATAACTTAGCAACAAATATCAACGATAAAACAATTGAATTTCAAACGAACCTTCAAAGAACTTGTTTTGACAATCCGTGCGAAAAACAATCGACAAACGCCACAAAGATGAAAATATTTGATAAGTTTGATTTGGTTTTCTTCTTGTGAAGAACAAAGCTAAAAAGCTTTGAAAATTGAGAGAACCTCAATGTATTTGATATCAATCTTCAATAATCTCGTTTTTGGTCATTACAATGCATTATATAATTAATAAAACCCATAAAAAGTAGTGTAGAAAGCATTAAAGAAGATAACTAGCAACTTTGACACGGAAGTTGACAATAGACCGCGGGTGCGCTGCATACTGGACCGCGGGTGCGGTATAGCTTCGGCAATATTCTCCTAAATTTGATTATCATGGACCGAGAGTGCAGTCCCTGAACTGGCGCGGGTGCGCTCCACCTTCGACAATTGCACTTAAATAACATTCCAAAAACCTCCAATATTATTCCCATGATTCCGAACCTCCTCTAATTTAGACATCCAACTTGTAGGACTTCCTTGATAGCTCACCATGAGTCCTTGAAGTGCATCTTTAAACTTCTTACTTCGTCCCCTCGTTATAGGTCCTTCGGGCAACTCCAACGACTCCCATGCTTTCTTTGGTGCTTGATCAACCACGTTTGCATCATTCTCCCCTTCTTGAAAAGGATTTGTCCTCAAATCTTGATCATCTCCTACATCAAACAACGAAAGATCACTAACATTAAAAGTAGAACTGACATTATACTCACCTGGTAGGTCTAATTTGTAGTGTAGGCATTGTCGTTGATCTTTTCAGGCACTTGAAATGGTCCATCACCCCTAGGTAAGAGTTTTGAACGTCGTTTTTCTGGAAATCTTTCCTTCCTTAAGTGCAACCACACCCAATCTCCCTTTTCAAAAACCATCTTTTTCCTTCCCTTGTTGGCTTGCTTCGTGTGTTGTAAATTCTTCTTCTCGATGTTATCCTTGACCTTCTCATGCAAACTTCTAACGAATTCAGCTTTCTTCTTTCCATCCATGTTCAACCTTTCACTAATAGGTAAAGACATCAGATCCAACGGAGTCAAAGGATTAAAACCAAATACAATTTCAAATGGTGAATAATTCGTAGTAGAATGCACACTACGATTATAAGCAAACTCAACAAATGGTAAACAATCCTCCCAATTCTTTAAGTTCTTTTTAAGAATAGCACGCAAAAGTGTTCCTAAAGTTCTATTGACACTTCAGTTTGTCCATCCGTTCGAGGATGACATGTAGTAGAAAACAACAATTTTGTGCCAAGTTTAGCCCATAACGTTTTTCAAAAATAACACAAGAATTTAACATCACGGTCCGAAACAATAGTCCTAGGCATGCCATGCAACCTAACAACTTCTCTAAAGAATAGATCCGCAATGTGAGATGCATCATCAGTTTTGTGACAAGCAATAAAATGAGCCATCTTAGAAAATCTATCCACAACAACAAATATAGAATCCCTCCCCTTCTTTGTCCTAGGCAACCCCAAAACAAAGTCCATAGAAATATCAACCCAAGGTTCACTAGGGACGGGAAGTGATGTATACAAGCCATGTGGTTGTGTTTTAGATTTAGCTTGTCTACAAGTAATGCACTTATCACAAACACGCTCAACGTCACGTTTCATGTGTGGCCAATAGAAATGTTCATGCAATGCACTTAAAGTTTTAGCCAAACCAAAATGCCCCATTAAGCCACCCCCATGTGCCTCCCTAACAAGTAATTCACGAATGGATGATCTAGCGACGCACAACCTATCTTCTTTAAACAAGAAACCATGATGCAAATAAAATTTTTCATGTGGACCATGCATACATGTTTCAAATACATTCTTAAAATCCTCATCTAAAACATATAATTCCTTCACTTGCTCAAACCCCAAAACCTTAGACTCCAAAGTAGAGATTAGTACATACCTCCGTGATAATGCGTCAGCCACTACATTTTCCTTACCTTGTTTGTACTTGATGATGTAGGGAAATGTACCTATGAATGCAACCCACTTGGCATGCCGCTTGTTCAACTTCTGCTGCCCCTTAAGGTACTTAAGAGACTCATGATCCGTGTGAATCACAAACTCTTTAGGCCTCAAGTAGTGTTGCCACACCTCCAAAGTCCTCACAAGCGCGTACAACTCCTTGTCATACGTTGGATAGTTCAGCGCTGCTCAATTGAGTTTCTCACTAAAATACGCCACTGGTCGTCCCTCCTTGCATCAAAACACCACCAATACCTACACCTGAAGCATCACATTCAATTTCAAAAGTATTAGAAAAATCAGGCAAAACAAGTAAAGGCGCATTAATTAACTTTTGTTTAATAATATTAAAAGACTTCTTTTGCACTTTGCCCCAATGGAATGGAACGTTCTTCTTAATCACCGCCGTCATCGGTGCCGCTAGTGTGCTAAAATCTTTTACAAACCTCCTATAGAAGCTTGCAAGACCATGAAAGCTTCGAACTTGACCAACAGAAGCAGGCATTGGCCAATCTCGAATAGCACTTATCTTGTCCTCATCAACTTGTATCCCCTGCGAACTTACCACAAAACTAAGGAAGACAAGTTTGCTTATACAAAAATCACATTTCTTTAAATTAGCATATAAATTTTCAGCCCTTAGTGTGATTAGCACAATTCTCAACTGATTAACATGCTCATCCAAGTCTTTGCTATATACTAGGATATCATCAAAGTAAACAACAACAAATTTTCCTATGTATGCACGTAAGACATGGTTCATTAACCTCATAAAAGTGCTAGGAGCGTTAGTTAAGCCAAAAGGCATGACCATCCACTCATATAACCAGTACTTGGTTTTAAAAGCCGTTTTCCACTCATCACCTTCCCTCATCCTAATTTGGTGATAACCACTTTTCAAGTCAATCTTGCTAAAAATACAAGCACCATGCAATTCATCTAACATATCATCTAGTCTAGGTATGGGATGCCTATATTTGATGGTTATATTATTGATTGCCCTACAATCTACACACATACGCCATGACCCATCTTTCTTAGGAACTAATAAAACAGGTACAGCACAAGGAGACATGGACTCACGCACGAAACCCCTATCTAATAATTCACTTACCTGCTGTTGAAGCTCCTTGGTCTCCTCCGGATTGCTTCTATACGCTGGACGATTTGGTAATGCACTTTCGGGCACAAAATCAATTTGGTGCTCAATCCCCCTCAATGGTGGTATTCCTTGAGGTAGCTCCTCCGGAAATATGTCATCAAACTCCTGCAAAAGGAAAACAACAATGCTCGGAAGATTTCCGGCTATATCACTTGTGTTAAAGAGAATCTCTTTGTAAAGAATCAACACAAGTGTATCATGTGTGTGCAACAATTGTTTCATGTCACTCTTTTGGACCATATATATTTTCTTTTTGGTCTCTTTCCTCTCATTTTCTTTTTCCTTATTTTTCTTTTGTATGGCTATCTCAATTGTTTTATCACTTTTGTTTTTAGCCATTTCATTTTTCTTTTCAAAGGCCATCTCACTTTTTAATTCACTCTTTCTTTCGGCCTCATCTCTCTTCTTCTTTTTCAATTGGTCCTCCAACACTTGTTTTGGGGACAAAGGAAGTAAAACAAGGGGTTCTTTCTTGAGTACAAAAGAATATTTATTTCTAAACCCATCATGTGTCACTTGCCTATCATATTGCCATGGTCTTCCTAACAAAATATGACAAGCATTCATTGGTACCAAATCACACAATACCTCATCAACATACTTCCCAATCGAAAACACAACCAAAACTTGTTTGTTCACCTTCACTTTAGCACAGTCGTTCAACCACTGTAGCCTATATGGTTGAGGATGTTTCAAAGTAGGCAAGCTCAATTTTTCAACCATCTCAAGACTAGCAACATTGGTACAACTTCCTCCATCTATAATAACGTTGCAAACTTTGCCACTGACAAAACATCTAGTATGGAACAAGTTTTCCCGCTGATTCGTCTCCTCTTCGTTGACTTGGGCACTCATGATACGCCTAGTCACTAATGCCTCACCCACAACTGCTTCATATCCCTCATCAGGATGAGGATCTTCTAATGCAGGCATCTCATCTTCATCCTCTCCATCATCTCCCTCACTATGAGATTCATACTCCCCATAATTATTCAACACCATCACCCTATTATTGGGACATTGGCTAGCAATATGTCCAATTCCTTGACACCTAAAACATTTAATATCTCTAGAACGATTAATAGGAGTTTCAGGTTTACCTTGCATTCCCTGCTTAGGCGCCTCCTGTTTAATGTCAACTTTGGGCTTGACCACTACCTTGCTTTCTTCACGTTTAACAACGTTGGAACGCCAAGGTGTTGATGTATTCCCAATTTGTGTGGTACGACCAACTCCTCTCTTTTTGAGTTGTTGCTCCACTTTTATCGCCATTTGCACCATTTCATCAAGATCCAAGTAATGTCTAAGCTCCACTTGGTCTTGAATTTCCCTGTTCAAACCACACAGAAAACGAGCCATAGTAGCCTCACTATCCTCATCTATGTTTGCTCTAATCATGACTACTTCCAATTCTTTATAGAAGTCCTCAACACTCTTCACACCTTGTCTCAAAGTTTTTAACTTCTTAAACATTTCTCTATAGTAGTGATTTGGTACAAACCTCTTCCTCATTACGCTTTTCATCTCCGCCCAAGTTTCTATAGGCCTCTCATTGCATCTTCTCTTAGTGGTCACTAATTGATCCCACCAAATAAGTGCATAATCAACAAATTCAACCACGGCCAACCTAACCTTCTTTTGTTCGGAATAATGGTGACAATCAAACACAAATTCAACTCGCTTTTCCCATTCTAAATAAGCCTCTGGATCCGACTTACCATGGAACGACGGAATTTTCATCTTAATGCTGCCTATGTTATTATCTTCCTTATTCCCATCATCGTACCTACCACGTAAGGCTTCTCTTCTTCCCCTACCAAATCCTCTACCTCTTCCGCTTCTACCCCAATTCTCGTTTTGGCTCTCCTCTTCTCCTTCCAAATCATAATCATTCTCTTCTTCATCCACTCTACCCAAACCTTTAGGCTTAGATTTATTTTCACTCGTACTAACTTCAAGCCTATCCAACCTCTCTCATATAAAGGATCCAACTCGGCCCTCAACATTCTATTAAAATGCCCAAATAACGCCTCCATTTGAACCTTAGATAACTCTTGGTTCGAACTCTCTCCTACTTTCCTCTCCATTTTAATTTCAGATTTTGTACCTGCAATAAAATGTTAGTAGAAATAAAAGAATTTCCTCACCCAAATTCTCACGATCACTCCAAAGAAAAAAACACTCGCACTCAAATGTTTTTCACTAGAATTTGATAGTTCTCTCAAAGGTGTGCTCAATCTTTATATATATATTATTATTATTTTTTTATCAAACTAACAAGATTCAACTTGTGAACACTTGCAACTGTTTTACATGGATTGCACAAAAACAAGAACGACAGAATAACAGAGAACAAATTTTTCGGGAATTCTGGATTATCAAAAGATGATAGAAAAAAACGAAGATCTTAAAATAGAACAAAGGATAACACAAAACTCGAAAATAATAAAAGTTCGAGTTTCGAATCGAGCTTCGAATATGTTTATTCGAATTCGAGCTCGAGCTCGAATACTGAAAATTTCATAAAATTCGATTCGATTCGATTCGTTTACGGCCCTACTCAGAACACAACATATCGGTCAAATCACCATTCCCCCAACATCATAATTTCAAATGATACCAGAATTCAATAAAACTTACGTCCTGTTGTAGTTGTCGTCGATAGGAACTCGGTGTTGTACTCGGATTCAAAATCGTACGGTTAGATTCCACAGAAATCACGAATCTATGATTTAGAATTTGATAATTCCCTCTACCCTCGTTTCTTTCCTTCTAATTTCTAAAGGCTGATATATATATATATATATACACGGTGCATGAAAGGCAAGTGGCTTGTTACATGTTCTGCACGTCTCGCGCATATGCGCGACCACCATCGGCGCATATGCGCGAGACACAAAGTCTCGGCACGTGCATCTCGGCAGCTCTCGCGCATATGCGCGCCTTCCCCCGGCGCATATGCGCGAGGTTCTCTGGACATGTCGCTTGGCTTCTCGCGCATATGCGCGTTCGTCTTCCGCGCATGTGCGCTACATTCTCTGGAAATGCTGTTGGACACCTCGCCCATATGCGAGTCCTCACTCCGCGCATATGCGCGGGGTCTTCTGCCCGTTCCGCGCATGCTCTCACATCAAGTCGCGCATGTGCGCGAGTGCACTACCCTCGCACATCTTTTGTGTCTTTTCTCTTCCTTCCCGGTCTAATACTTTCCGTCTATAATCACATCAATTAATCCGTAAATCATTTCATATTAATCTCAGATTACAATAAATAAAATCCCGGGCATTACATTTCTCCCCCCCCTAAGATTCGATTTCGTCCTCGAAATCACATGCAATCAACTTAGATAAAGAAAAAAATGTATGATAGAGGTTAATCAGAAAACTCATTGTAATGCAATAATTCTGAAATTTCAGTCTCATAACAAATCAATACTATCATCTCCTATCAATCTGCTAATTTCAATCAGGGTTATATTCAATCTTCAACCTTAAATATCAACAGTCATCATCCGACGTTGACATATTCAGTCTATTTATTCTGATCTGTCTTTATTCTCTGAATCAGTTTCAATTTCTTTTTAATATCTCTGATCCTATCAAATCCAATCTCAGGTATCACCGAGATAAAATCCGCATACGAAGAAAATCTGTAGTTTTCACTGTACAATGCTTCGAATGATGCTATCTCCATACTCATCTGATAACTATCGTTATACGATAATTTACAAGTGACAATAAATCATGTCAACTAGTGCTAAAATCCAGCACTACAGTTCCTGGATATTCTCCAGAATCAGGATAGTTCGCTCCGACTATCCGTTGATCTATAAACGATAGGTGAAAGATCTTGTTGTATATTCTGCCAAAAGTACAAAATCAACCGAAAATCGTGGTATGATAAAATCAACTTTGGCATTCAATGCAATTTACCCACTTTTCTGACATACAATTCAGTCATCTAATCTTGTCTGTACATCTTCCTGTACAAAATAACATATACAGCTTCGAGCAATCTGTCAATCACAATCGTATCACATCACAGTCTTGAAAATATTGCGATAGTTCCATCACAACATCCATAGAAATGTACTCCCATTTTTATTCAGGAATCAATAATTTATATAACCAATCTCCTGGTTCTCTCGTTCTCTCCTATTGGTGGCCAATATAGATATCTCAGTACAAATTTTGCCACAACTAATCTTATCTGTTTTTATCAAAACTATCTTTTTCGAATTATCATATATTATCTGTCACCAGAATAAATAATGAATCGGCTACTGTGCACTTCTAACCATATCTGTCATTTCAAATTCAAATATTCGGCACAACCTAGTCGATTATTCACATACAATATAGTATCACATACCTGATATTCTGATCGACACCTTGTTCTGATTATCGAAACCGAGTTCTAAACATTCTGATCAAATTTTTGAACTGCTTTAATTTTCAAAATCAGCTCTGGTTCTGTTTGAACTGTATATAATTCCAACGATACATAACAATCTGTATCAACCATGGATTCAGAACAACAGTAATATTGGATTAGATTCGAAATTTCAATCACTGCTCTATTAAACTCATAAAACGCAATGTCTGACAATACTGTCGATTCGGACTAACCGATCACATCTTCGAGTTGGTTAGATCAACTGCTATATCATCTTCAAATGTAATGTCCCCCAAACAGTATAATCTGTCTCAAATACTGTTTTAGAACAATAACAATTCTCCAGCAATTTCCAAACAACAATCGTATATAATAGCATGTTTAACTCATACATCTATGAATTTCTGACATTCTGGCATTTCTGAATATAAGTTGTCTCAATCAAGATTACATTTCAACAGTTTCTGTATACCATAATCTTAGTTCTCAGAATATTCAATACAAAATATTCGATTCAATCGGTCATATGTTGCGAGTAATCAAAATATCATAAATATACCGAGCATAAAATCATCAGAATATCTCTGAACACAGGATTCATCCACCCATAACTGAAGTGATAAACAGAACTGGTATCAAATCAAGGCTGAAATCACTCTCCCTGATAAAAGGCAAACCCGGAAGTTCATCTGAGACGACTTTAGCGACTCTCTTGTCACTGGCAAATCAGTCAATGATACACTCCATCTTAGTAAATCAACTAAATGTATAAGAAATCACTCCGTTCCTTTCGATAATCATCTAGTCATAAATAATACGGATATCAAAGGAATGTTAAATCGAAAATCCTTACCGTATATTATTCATTCTTCGGTCATTTTAGGTCCGAATCTTACCCACCTCCTGGCGAGAATCTACAATAGTTCTGTACTTGTCAACGCATCAATATCAATAATGCAGTCAGAATCAGACAACACAATTACAACACAGTATAACTCAATCTCATTCTCATCTTACTGCAGTGTACGATATTTACAGAATTCACTGATATCAATCTTTCCCCCAAATGATAAAGAAATAAATACTTCAGTACATACAGACCCAACAGATCAAGCATATATCAATGCAATTCATACAGAATCATGTATAGGATGTATGAGTACCTTTTAATACATACTCAAAATAATCATAAAAGAACAGTTACCTGTCACTATATCATCAGGTGCATCATGGGTCTGTTCCTTGGTCACTACCACCAGATGATTCTGCTCCATGAGATCTCCGGGAACCTCTCTGTGGACAAACTCTAGCAAAATGTCCCTGCTGTCTACAGATATTGCATCTACCAGTCACTCCCTGGCATTTCTCCGTGGGATGTCTCCCTCCGCAAGTTCTGCAAAAAATTCCAGTATAACTCGGGCTAGAACCGCTGGAGCTAGATGAACCGCTCCCTAACTTCTTAAACTGCTTCTTTCGAGCTTTCAACTGTTCTTTCTTTCCACTACTTCTGCTACCAATCTCGATCCTGGGAGGCAGTTGCTGTGGTTTCGGTGTTGGAAGAACATATGAAGCTCCCTTTTGTCTCATCAGAACTGTTTCTGCTCTTTTGGCTCTGTTCAGAGTATCAGCAAGGTTATTCGGTCGTTTCACATTTACCAATGTACGTGTCTCCGGATTCAATCCCTGGATGAACTGATCAAATACAGCTTCATCGTTCCTAGCCACGTGAGGGGCAAAACGTAGAAAGGTAAAGAACTAGGCCAAATACTCATCAATATTTAACTGACCATGTCTCAGATTTGCAAACTCTGCACCTTTATCCTGTATGTATGATACGGGGAAAAATCTTTGATAGAATTCAACTTTAAAAATTTTTCACGTAATCACTGGACCACGCTGTTCTAAGGCTTCTTTGGTTACCAGCCACCAACTCCTTGCGACTTCCCGAAACTGGTTGGGCACCAGTTTAACTCTCCGTTCATCTGGGTAATCAAGTGAATCAAACAGTATCTCTATATCATCTAACCAATTCTCACAATCATCAGACGTCTCAGTACCCTTCAGAATCGGCGGTTGAAATGACTGAAACTGTTTCAACTGTATTTCCATCGGAATTTCCAACTCATCTATCTGATCCACCGTAGTACTACCTCTTTCTGGAATTCTTCGAGAAGGTATATCTGATTACCAAAAGAATTAGTAACCAAATACAACAAACCTGTTTCAGTCCTCCTCCGATCATTTTACTCCTAATCAAGAATCAGGTCTGATTCATACTCCATAATACACGTTATCAAATCCAATCAGTTAAATCAAGTAACATGTATTATAAGGCAGTAAAACACAGTATCATGCTAGCATATACAATGTAATTCAACATTACAACAAATCAACATTACAACAAGTCACCTGCTAGTATCGCAAAAGCAGGAAAGAAAACTCAATCTACCCCGCTCACTAGCTTCTATTTCAGTCTCAAAAACCTACAGTTCTGGACCTATTACAGTGATACCACCTGTTGTGGGGACCCGGACGCTAATTCATATCTTAGTCAAGATTAAAGTCAAGTGGGACTAAAAATTTTCTTATAAATTATAAAGGCGGAAACGTAATAGTACTATATCTGATATACATGTGAATATAAAAATACAAGTCATGTACTACATGTCTCTATCTCAGCTAGGTTCAACGACTATATATCCAGTGGTGAATCCTATTCCGCTTCTGGGCCTGGATCTCCACGCTAACTATTGTCTCTCATCCTCTTCCTGATCCTGATCCTGTCCCACCTGTTGTCAAGCACATATACAAACAAGACAACAGCCAGATAACTCCGGTGAGAATTACACTCCCAGTATAAATCATGTATACATGTATTTCATATAAACAGTTTTAAAAGCATGAAATAGATATTCATAACATGTATCAAATCAGAAATGTAAATCAACACAAACTCTGAATATAACATGCATCAAATAAGACACATGAATCAACACAAACTCTGAATCACACTCAGTGACTCATGGACTCTGAATCGACTCGTCCTAATCTAGGGATCCCGATCGGAATAAGAACATACACCACCTACACTCCCGATCGGGGTGGTGGCATGTTCTTATTCACGGACTTTGGCTCTTTCCATATCGAACACCAGTAATAGAAGAAACTCCAATTCTATCCACTTCGATATAACCAAACGTCCGGTGTCTTGGCGAATCAGCCACAGACTGGGCGAATCAGCCAAACCTCTATGACAATGTGCAATGGCCCAGTGACGATTCTATCACTATAGGGTACCTCTGTCACGAGATCAATCGTCTAGGACTAGGCGTATCAGCCCATGACTCAATGCATAAATCAATATACCAAAAATAACAATCACATCAATTGCAAATAATCAATGCAATAAGATGAAGTATATGATTTTGGGAAACTCAAGTCGAATCGAACTCGATTTGTGCAATCCCGCATCAACATCAATTTATACCATTGTCTTCGCGGTCTGACGAAGTTGAAGTCTCGAATTCCAATCTGTCCATTACCCAATCTGGAAATGACAATATCAATATACTATGTCAATGTATAACTCAAATCACGACTTATTCTGATCAATACTCCAATCAAAACACAATCGGATCAATGTCAACGATATCATGATACAATCTCAATTAATGCTGAATCTAATCAAATGTCAATCTGCTGATGTTTCGACGGCATAACAATACAGTCTTGATAACCACATCAATCTCAACATCACAGATATAATATCACACTCATAATTGTTATCAATACGGATCATAATCTTCAATAATAACAGGTCATAACATCAAATTTGCGCGATCTCAATTATATCACTTTTGAAAATCATAATAATTACCAAAAACAGTCCGTTCTTCGATCTGACTTCAAATATATACTGATCAGTATACTCAGAACGCAACATATCAATCAAATCACCATTCCCCCAACATCATAATTTCAAATGATACCAGAATTCAATTAAACTTACGTCCTGTTGTAGCTGTCGTCGCTAGGAACTCGGTGTTGTACTCGGATTCAAAATTGTATGGTTAGATTCCACAGAAATCACGAATCTATGATTTAGAATTTGATAATTCACTCGACCCTCGTTTCTTTCCTTCCAATTTCTAAAGGCTGATATGTATATATATATATACACACGATGCATGAAAGGCAAGTGGCTTGTTGCATGTTCTGCACGTCTCGCGCATATGCGCGACCACCATCGGCGCATATGCGCGAGACACAAAGTCTCGGCGCGTACATCTCGGCAGCTCTCGCGCATATGCGCGCCTTCCCCGGCGCATATGCGCGAGGTTCTCTGGACATGTCGCTTCGCTTTTCTTGAGTCCGTTTAGTGATAATCTGATACTCGGGATCTTGTTAGTCGATATCAATCAGTTAACAATAAAAGTGCGAAAATAAACTTATTGATAGATACAAAGAGTTGTACAGACCCACTTCAGTTACGGACTTAACAATGCCAAACTAAAATTCTTGGTTACAAAATAGTTAACAGTACTCAACTGAACTGAAATAATCTAGCACAACTTATCTCTTCAAGATCAAATATAAAAACAATAACAGTTTGTTCTTATAAGCTCAAAGTATAGCCTTGAATGCTTTGAATTTATACAATAAGAGTAAGCTTTGATATTTGCAAAGATTTCAGCAGAGTAACAGTATATCAATCGGGTTGATTCAGATTCGGAGTTGAGACTCAGAGTGTTGTAGTATTCTCAGCTGCTCTTCTCTGCTATTTATTGGCTTTTCCTCCAACATTAATATTGAATATGATTTGAAACTTTCTATCCGTTGATTGCCACGTCTATATTCTTCTGACAATCGTACACTGCAACTTTTCTGACATGCGGCTATCCCACTACTTGTTGCAGTCAGATTTTTTGTATTTGTTGGTTGAACTTCCTATTCCTTAACTGATGAGGTGTACTGCTGGAAGATCATCTGATAGAATGTAGCTGATAAGCTCGCAACTGTTTGTAGTAACTGATCAGTTCCAACTGATAAGTCAATTGACTGCGTAGTTCAGTTTGCTAGTCTAGTTGCCTTTGAGAATTTGTGTTAGAACCTTCAGTTAAGGGCAACCGATAGTTTGCATATTTTAGATCAGTTACTATCAGTCTTCTTGATCAGTTAGTTCAATCTATTAAGCACTCAGTTTGTCAAACTTCCGAAATTCAATTTCCAACAGTTTTCTTTAAAAATATTTTAATATGTGATTTAAAAGTACTTAATATTATTTTCAAAATAATTTTAAAAAGTTTATCTAACACGCATTGCAAAAAGTAAAGAGGATTGGTTTTGCAACTGGACATTGTGGCCAGTTAGTTCTCTAGACTCTGAGCTTTGGTGTTTTAATCAGCATGCAGGGCTCTGAGTCCTACCTATTGGCATTTCAGCAAAACTGGTCAGCGGATTAGATTTTAGTTGCAAGCCGACCAGTTCTGTAACGCCCCAGATTCGACGACTGTCCTCACTGTATCAAGACGAGTCTTTCCAGCGTGCTTATGTCCTCACTCACACGCACCCTGGGAAACTTCCCAGGAGGTCACCCATCCCAAAATTGCCCCAAGTCAAGCACGCTTAACTTTGGAGTTCTTATGTGATGAGCTACCGAAAAGAAGATGCACCTTCGTGATATGAGTAGTACAAATCAAATCTTTTAAGCCCTCTTTAACTGTACAGTCCATTACATTGAACAGTCTCGGAATCCATCTCATTCCCGTGTGGGTCGGTTCATTCATGTTCCCTTCACCTAGAAGCCTGCCAGGAGCCGCTCATTGTCCGTGCAACTACTGATGGCACCGGCGATCACCCCCCGCCCTCTTCGGCCCCGGGCCTCACATGCCCACCAGCTTCCGCTTGGTTCGTCCCCGAACCACACCGTACTAAGAGAGGTCGGCTCTGATACCACTTGTAACGCCCCAGATTCGACGACTGTCCTCACTGTATCAAGACGAGTCTTTCCAGCGTGCTTATGTCCTCACTCACACGCACCCTGGGAAACTTCCCAGGAGGTCACCCATCCCAAAATTGCCCCAAGTCAAGCACGCTTAACTTTGGAGTTCTTATGTGATGAGCTACCGAAAAGAAGATGCACCTTCGTGATATGAGTAGTACAAATCAAATCTTTTAAGCCCTCTTTAACTGTACAGTCCATTACATTGAACAGTCTCGGAATCCATCTCATTCCCGTGTGGGTCGGTTCATTCATGTTCCCTTCACCTAGAAGCCTGCCAGGAGCCGCTCATTGTCCGTGCAACTACTGATGGCACCGGCGATCACCCCCCGCCCTCTTCGGCCCCGGGCCTCACATGATCTAAACTTATCATGTGAGGCCCGGGGCCGAAGAGGGCGGGGGGTGATCGCCGGTGCCATCAGTAGTTGCACGGACAATGAGCGGCTCCTGGCAGGCTTCTAGGTGAAGGGAACATGAATGAACCGACCCACACGGGAATGAGATGGATTCCGAGACTGTTCAATGTAATGGACTGTACAGTTAAAGAGGGCTTAAAAGATTTGATTTGTACTACTCATATCACGAAGGTGCATCTTCTTTACTTGTAACGCCCCAGATTCGACGACTGTCCTCACTGTATCAAGACGAGTCTTTCCAGCGTGCTTATGTCCTCACTCACACGCACCCTGGGAAACTTCCCAGGAGGTCACCCATCCCAAAATTGCCCCAAGTCAAGCACGCTTAACTTTGGAGTTCTTATGTGATGAGCTACCGAAAAGAAGATGCACCTTCGTGATATGAGTAGTACAAATCAAATCTTTTAAGCCCTCTTTAACTGTACAGTCCATTACATTGAACAGTCTCGGAATCCATCTCATTCCCGTGTGGGTCGGTTCATTCATGTTCCCTTCACCTAGAAGCCTGCCAGGAGCCGCTCATTGTCCGTGCAACTACTGATGGCACCGGCGATCACCCCCCGCCCTCTTCGGCCCCGGGCCTCACAAGTTCAACTGATCAACAGAGGAAACCCAACTTCTAGCTGAAACTATTGGATGAGTAGAGCTTAATCATCAGCAGTATGCCGCCGATTTATTGTCATATCAGATCAGATCAAATGATCAATGCGGTTCAAAATCAGTTGAATCTAGTTTGCATCAGGTAGACCAATTTACAAGCACAAGAAATCAAGTCCAAGGAGTTAGTTGTTCTTCTGGCAAAGAAACTCAGAATAAATGCAACAATTAAAGGGTTGAGACAATCAGTTGTTGGTATATCTAGTTTTGTTATGTATAAAAGTGAGTCATACATGAAGTTGTTTAATATGTGCTATTGTAACAGTAATCTCCCTTACAAATGATGATGTACTTAAATGTATGATACAAGGGACTCTTATTTGATTAAATAAATAATATGTCTGTTCAGTTAAGTTTGCAAGTAACTAAAGTTCCATTTCAATCTCGTTGCCTAAACTACTTGAATGTTCAAGGCAGATAAAATTTATCTTTAAAAGGGAGTTTTTAATTCAGTTTGTAAGAGGGTTTTAAAATCGTTTAAATATTTTAACCATCGAACAGAAAATTTTGTTTAAAATTATCTTTTAAAATGTTTTGTCTAAAAAATATATTTTCCAATTCAGTTTTAGAGGGGGAGCTTTTTGTTTATTCCTCAAACTGAGTTTTCTTTTATCGTTAAAAATAAATTTTACTCGTTAAATACTATCACTGTTAAGTCTTGTTATCATCAAAAAAGGGGAGATTGTTGGAATGTTTTATATTCGCAATCTTGATTTGATATTAACAAAACTTATTAATTTGTTTCTAACAAGTTTATCTAGTGCGCAGAAAAGCTGAAACTGATAAGGTCCCGAACCGATCAGTTCCCGTGCCAAAACTGAAGCTATCGAGAAGCCACTTCATTGTCAAAACTGAATCAATCCAACTAATATATAAAAGACCAGTTCAACTTATTATCCAGCTGATAGGTGGATCAGCAGAAGACTTTCAGAAGCCCGACTAGCTAATGAAGAGTCCAACTGATGAAAAACCCAGCTGAACAAAACAACTGATGCATTAAACTCATGACAAACTGACTTTACCAGACCAGTTCAGAACATCAGTTGCAACTGATCAATTCGCATATCACGACAAGGCTATCAAATGGAATCCAGCTACGCACGAATATACAAGGTCGGATGTAACGCCCCAGATTTGACGACTGTCCTCACTGTACCAAGACGAGTCTTTCCAGCGTGATTATGTCCTCACTAACACGCACCCTAGGAAACTTCCCAGGAGGTCACCCATCCAAAAATTGTCCCAAGTCAAACACGCTTAACTTTGGAGTTCTTATGTGATGAGCTACCGAAAAGAAGATGCACCTTCGTGATATGAGTAGTACCAATCAAATCTTTTAAGCCCTTCTTCAACTGTACAGTCCATTACATTGAGCAGTCTCGGAATCCCTCTCATTCCCATGTGGGATCTGTTCGTTCATGTTCCCTCCACCTAGAAGCCTGCCAGGAGCCGCTCATTGTCCGTGCAACCTTATGGCACCGGCGATCACCCCCCACCCTCTTCGGCCCCGGGCCTCACATGCCCACCAGCTTCCGCTTGGTTCGTCCCCGAACCATACCGTACTAAGAGAGGTCGGCTCCGATACCAACTGTAACGTCCCAGATTTGACGACTGTCCTCACTGTACCAAGACGAGTCTTTCCAGCGTGCTTATGTCCTCACTCACACGCACCCTAGGAAACTTCCCAGAAGGTCACCCATCCCAGAATTGCTCCAAGTCAAGCACGCTTAACTTTAGAGTTCTTATGTGATGAGCTACCAAAAAGAAGATGCACCTTCTTGATATGAGTAGTAACAATCAAATCTTTTAAGCCCTTCTTCAACTGTACAGTCCATTACATTGAACAGTCTCGGAATCCCTCTCATTCCCGTGTGGGATCGGTTCATTCGTGTTCTCTCCACCTAGAAGCCTGCCAGGAACCGCTCATTGTCCGTGCAACCTTATGGCACCGGCGATCACCCCCCGCCCTCTTCGGCCCCGGGCCTCACATCGGATCTACAAGCTACTTCATAGACGAAGATACAATAATGGACGTAGCAGCAGAGCTAAAAGAGGAAAGATTCCAAAACAATTGTCAGAATGAAAAAGACATATCATAAGGAAGCACATGCAAATACAAATGGACGTTATCATTGAGTCTTCATGTACGGTCAGCTAAGTGACTATAAATACCAGATTAAGACCATTGAAGAAAGTGTGGAACAACAACAAAATACTTGTGTGTGAAGAAAACAGAGGGCATGCTCATTTCATATCATATTACTAGAAGCAGTTAGCTAAGTTGTGGGAGAACACTTTCGTGTTGTATTGATTAGATCAGTTCTCACACATTCATACACAATCACTCACATATACAGAGAGTTGATCTTATTGTTTAGCTGAGTGAGTCTTCACACAAAGACGTAAAACAATGTGTTTATAGTCTTGGCATAAAAGACATTAAACATTATGCGGATTGTCAGGCGGATTGTACAATGTGTTGTATAAATCAAAGTCTTCTAGTGGATCCTATCTGAGGTGGTAGAAGACGTAGGAGCAGTTGAAGTCTCTGAACATCCATAAACATATCTTGTGTCTTTAAATCTTTAACTATTGTATTCAAAACTGATTTTTTCAGTTCAGTTCTTTTCATAACTAAACTGATACATGCCCAAAATGATCCCCTTATTTCAGTTATTCAGTTTACACAAGCTAAAAGCTTTAAACTGTTCAGTTTTCTTAACGAATGATTATTTCGAGTGTCTTCCGCTGGGTTTGAAAGTCAAACTCGATTTAATTCATCGGTTTATTTTGCAGCTTAGGGAGAATATTGTGTTTAAAGCACCTTTAAGGGTGTCAAAATCGATCCTTCAGGGGTTTATTGATTTATCTTAAATGCTTAATTCAGGAGGAACTTTGAGTTTCAATAAGTCAACTGATAAGACAGCAGTCAGTTGTTCACAAACTGAAGTGAATCAGTTTCGAACTGATCAGTTAGTATCTGAATAAACTGATCTTATCCCATAAGTTGATTAACTTTATGTCGTTTAAGTTCCTTAATTAAAATCGTGACCAAGTATAAATTGTTTATTTAACTTTATTCAAATTTTTAATTTCAAACGTTTTATTTCCGTTTTTGTATAATTGCTAAATTTAGTTTCTAAATTTAAATGACCAACGGTTGAATATCTTATTTATTTGGTCAAACTTTTCACGGACTGCCACGTGTACATAATTTCAACGGTCACGAGATATAAATAGAAACCGCCCTCTCAGAAGTATTCTTACCAATTCCAAAGTTTCTAACTCTCTAATTTTCAGAGCAATTCACTTGCATCATTCTTTCTTTAGAGCTAAAAATCAAATCAAATGGCATCTCAAACACCAGCTTATCTGTCAAATGTCGTTGCAATCGATTTTGAATCAGCTCTCGCAAACTCCGAATAATTTGTTCCCACCCTATTTGAAAAAGATTGAAGCATCTGGGCTTCGTACCTTTCTAGGATTGGCGACCCGAGATATTCACTCTACTGAGATTCTATCTATCTTTGAGTCCAGCTCAGTCAGTGTTGACGGGAAGATTCAAATGAAGATGAACGACCACACTATGATCGTGGATGAAGAGTTTTCAGAACTCTGTTTCATCTCCCAACTGAATGCCTCTACAGTTTCTCAGAGTTTTTGCTGGTGATATTGAAGAAATGCAGACCCCTCTCTCAGCAACTGGACAAATGATCAAAGTGTCTGATCCAAGGAAGGAACTGAAGTTGGAGTACCAGCAACTAGCAGATATTGTGTCACGCCCCGTATCCGAAGCATCGGTGACATCCGGCATTGTTTAACAATTACTCGCAAACAATTAAGCCTCGTATCAAATCAAACCAGTCTTTTTCATAAAATAATATTGTCTTTTACAATGACAATGAAATAAACATTACATCAGAGTTTCAACTAGCGGAAACAAAAGGAAAGCAAAATTCTTGAGTTTTGATCTTGATCTTCGATTCACCAACCCCAGAAAGCATCTTGCTCTTCTTCATTCAGATGTTCCTCGTTTTTATCTGAAATTTGTAAGGGGGTGAGTGTTTTTGGAAACAGTTCTTTAATAATCTTTCAAATCCTATTACTTTTAACTCATTATAACAGAAACGAATCGAACAAAAGACAATTTTTCAGATGATTCAAAATAGTTTAGAACCAAATCAGATAATTTCAGACAGAACAGACACAACAATGTTGCTTATCTCATTCCCATGGTCAAATTGTCCCCAATATGTTAGTCCTCTAAGGGGTGAGGCCAGAACACGGTTTTATATCCACCGGTGGGGGCCAGACAGAAATGGTTTTATACCCACCATTAGGGCCCAAACGGAAATGGTTTTATACCCACCATTGGGGCCAAACAGAATCACTATTCTCGTCCCATTTCAAATTGAATCGTAACAGTGTAACAAAGATTTCAGATTTTTATCGAACAGAATTTATCAGAATTTTCAGATATCAGATTTTCAAACGAATTCAGCGGAATCAACGAATTTCGAAACATAGAAGAAACATATAAATGATCGAAATTTTTAGACAAAACAGATAGCAATTTTCGAAAATAAGGACACACCTACATGCATGTCATATTATGTTTATCAAAGTTTAAAAATACAAAAAGATATGTAAAAAAAGCCCACTTACTGTATTTTGAGGATAGAACCAAAATTTGTAGACTTTGGCACCTTGCCCCTCGAAAATTTAACAGCACCACGACGTAGAGATCTAGCACTCGAGCCGCACGAACTCCTCCTTCTTCTTTCTTGAATTTCGGCCGAGAGCTTTTTAGGGTGAGGGGCAGCCGAAATTTTTTAGGCTTTGTGGGATGATTTTTCTATCACTTTGGTGTAGTATTTATAGGACAATCCAAGGCTTTTCACCTAGCCTCTTGGCCGAATTCTTGGTCTCCAAGAATGGTCATAATGGTGATCATAATGTTGGTCAAGGATATCTATAATAGCCAAGCCTGGTGTACGGTACGGTTTAAGTTTTCATAAGTTTATTGACTACTTGGTCAAGTTTAAGTATAGTTTGGATGTTAAGAGTTTCGATTTAGGATTTATAGTATGGTTGGTTATAGATGATGTGTAGTGCTATTGTAGCGGCGTTACGATTAAATTCATGATAATTCGTATGTTAAGCCAATTGGTATGAGGCCAATTGGAGTGATTAGATAAGACATAGAGGTGCAACTTTTTTATTTTTAGTTTTGTTCAAATCATTGTGGAAGATAAGCTAAAAGAGCCCCGAAGTGTGTTGTGCGTTTCGTCGTTCCTCCAGTGACACATGTTGGGAGATTTAGCATAACTTTTTACTCAGACCTCCAAATGATCTGAAATTTGGAGAGATTCAAGGAAAGACATAGGACTACAACTTTGTAGTTTACAACGTTTTCTAATTCGGAAGGGAAGAGGCGTTTCTGAAGCAATCTTTAACGTGGCAGTGCGCAGAGTGGCGCCCGAGCGGTAATATATGGCCGCCCGAGCGCCACTACTTCTGGAAATTTGGGTTTCGGGCAGAATCATTGGCGCCCGAGCGGTAATTTTCGACGGCCCGAGCGCCGGGCACAGTACAAACGTGTTTTCGGATTTTAAGTGTTTTAATGCAAGAGTTGGTCTCATTTTTCTCATTCTTCCTTCTCACTTTTCGTTTCTTCTTCTCTTGGGAGACTAGGGTTCCAATTTCTCTCCTTTCTTTTCTTTAATCCAAGCTTCTTGTTAGTTATTTGTGTTGAGAGCAAGATTATTTTGTGATCAAGGAAGCTAAGGTAAGCTTTTGGTTTGGTTATTTCTTAGTTTTTGGTGTTGGAGATGTTATGGGTTTGGGATGGTGTTGATTCTTTGGCTTTTATGGTATTGTTGTTGGATTATTGGGTTATTGATGGTGCAATACATGGTTTATTGTTGTAGGATTGCTATCAAGAGATTAGATACAAGGTTCCAAGTGGTTGTAAGTGGAATCTCATTCTTGTGCTCACATGATAGTATATGTATTGTGTTTCAATGGTTTTAACATGTTATTCCCTTCCATTTGATCCATATTATGTATTGAATTACTTGATTGTATATTTGAGACAATTGAATGTCTCAATTGTGTAAAAGGGAATACAAGAGCAAAGAGTTTACAAAGTGTTTGATTAAATGCCCCAAAGAGAGTTTAAAATGATTTATGGATTGATAGATACATAGTCATAGATTGCATGCAATTAGTTGATCAACGACCATAGGCTTATATTCCTCAGAGTTTTCGATTTATATCGATGGGATATAGGTACAGAGACAGAGATACTATATAGATATCGAAGAAAATACTTCCACAAATTTCCTATAGTAGCCAGCTAATCCCAGAAAACTTCTTACTTCGGTTATTGTTTTCGTTTGAGGCCAATCCTTGATTGCCTCTACTTTCTTAGGGTCTACAGACACCCCTAATTCAGAAATTATATGACCTAGGAACGCCACACTTTTTAACCAAAATTCACACATCTTGAATTTGGCATATAGTTCCTTTTCTCTCAGTGTTTGCAACGTGAGACGTAAATTTTCTCTGTGTTCTTCCTCACTTGGTGAGTATACCAAGATATTATCTATGAAAACAACCACAAACTTGTCGAGATATGGTTTAAACACTCGATTCATAAGGTCCATGAATGCTGCAGGGGCATTTGTTAGGCCAAAAGGCATTACTGTAAATTCGTAATTTCCATATCTCGTCCTAAAAGCAGTTTTAGGGATATCCTCAGTTTTGACTTTCAGCTGATGGTAACCATATCTTAGATCGAGTTTTAAGAAAACTCTGGCTTCTTTTAGCTGATCAAAAAGATCGTCTATTCTCGGGAGTGGGTACCTGTTCTTTATGGTGATCTTGTTTAACTCCCGGTAGTCAAGGCATAGCCTCATGCTTCCGTCCTTTTTCTTTACGAACAGCACTGGGGCTCCCCACGGAGATGCACTGGGGCAAACCTGCTTCTTTTCCAGTAATTCTTGAAGTTGTTCCTTTAATTCCTTTAATTCTGCTGGAGCCATTCGGTATGGTGCCTTTGAGATTGGTGCAGCACCAAGGACCAAATTGATTTCAAATTCTACTTATCTATCGGGTATCTCACCCGGTAATTCCTCGGGAAAAACATCTAGAAATTCTTGAACAATTGAAATATCTTCCAACTTTGGGACCTCTTCTACTTTGATCTTATCGATCATTTCCAGATAAATTTCTTCTCCTCCTTTTATGGCCTTCCAGACTTGTGAGGACGATAACAGAGATTTTCTTTCTGTGAATTTTTCCGTGATATATGACTTCCTCTTTAGTCGGAGTCTGAAGTCTAATATCTTTCTTTTGACAGTCTACTATGGCATGGTTTTTAGCTAACCAATCCATTCCAAAAATGATATCCAACTCAATCATATTGAGTTGAATTAATTCTGCCTCAAAAATTTGTTTGTTGATACAAATTTTACAATTTCTATACACTTTGTGGGTCTCAATTATTTTGCTCGCCGGTGTTGCCACTCTTAACGGCTCACTAAAAATATCATGTTCAAGTTTAAGCTTCTTAGCAAATCTTTTGGACACAAACGAGTGCGTAGCACCACAATCAAACAAAGTATATGCAGGTAGGTCATTGAGTAGAATAGTACCTGCCACCACCTCGTTGGTGTTATCGGCTTCTTCCTGGGTGATTGCATATACCCGAGCATTGGTCTTGTTTTCATTCTGCTTTCTGGGTCCCGCCCCTATTTCCTTGTTTTCCGGACATTCCTTAATTCGAATACCCACCTGTCCACACTTGAAACATGCGCCTGTCTTCCGATAACATTCTCCGGTATGATACTGTTTACATGTGTCGCACCACTTCGCTTCCCTATTGCTAGTGTTGCCAGAGCTTCCTTTGAAAGGCCCACCTGAATAATTTGGCTTCTTAAACTTGGGACCATTCTGAGCAGATTGATTCACCATCGGTCTTTTGTTCTTGTTTTCTTCCTCGCGGCGTTTGATATCCGTTTCTGCGCTCATCGCAGCGCCCATCAAATCCGCAAAACTGTTTGGCTTGAATACTGCCAAAGCTGACTGAATCCGGCTGTTGAGTCCCTTTTTAAAACGATGCATTTTTAGCGTTTCATCGGTCATGATTGTTGGGACATAGGTTCCTAGATCATTGAACTGTGAAGTGTATTCCATCACTGATATGTCCGGAGCCTGTTTGAAGTTTTCGAACTCGCTCAACTTCTGCAGACGAAATTCAGCTAGGTAGTATTGTTTCAAAAATTCTCTCTTAAAAATCTGCCATGTGATCTCTTCCACTTCAGTTAGAGATGGTTACATAGTTTCCCACCATTTCCTAGGCCGGTCTTCCAAAAACGGTGTCACAACCTCCACTCTCAGTTCTTCAGGTATTTCCAGTAAATGCAGTTGTGTTTCGACATTCTTGAGCCAGTTGTGGCTGACTTCCGGGTCTGGGTTCCCATCGAAAGGTGGAACTTGATTTCTCCTCAGAGATTCATAATGGTATTTAATCCCACGCGGTTGTGGTTCTTGGGGTGGTTGGATGGCGTTAGTCAATGGGTTCCCGAATCCTTGCAATGTCGTAGCTACAATAGTAGCTATTGCCATCATATCTTCTTGACTGAGATTTACTCTCGGTGGTGGTGATGGATTTTCATTTTGGTTGGCGCCACGAGGGTTACAGTTGTTTCGGGGTGGTCTGTCTGCCATTTCCTATAAACATGTATTTTATTAATTTATTTGCCACAATGTATAATTAAAATAATTCCATTAAATTTTTGAAATTCATACAATCAAAAGTTTCAAAACAAATGATTAATCAAATAATTCTGAATACAATCAATGCCTAATCTATAGTTCTCTCCCTACTCGTCTATAACTTCACCGTTTCCTACTGCCTCATCAGTTTCTTCTTCTTGAATAGGATCTTCTTCTTGGTTAGCTTCGAGTTCCTCTAAGAGCTCCTCCATATTGATCATGTTATTCTGTAGCTGATCAATATGATTTTGCAACTGTGTGTTGTGGTGGTCTAGGTTGTTTACTTGCTCCTGAAGCTCTTGTATCGTTGATTGGCTTACTTTCTCATCGATGTCTTGTTCCTCGATCCATTCCTGAAGACGGCGCAGTGTTTTGAGGAGGCTCTCATCCCGGATTTGGAGAGTCAAAATCCTATCCTGAGCTTTGTTCAATTCTTTCTTGGTGATTTCGTGCTATCGCTCAGACTCTAGGTGGTAGGTAGCATAGCACCTAACGTCGTCGCGCAGAATTTTTTCTTCCACTCTTGCCTCACGAAGATCCTCCATCATGCATACGTTATTCCCATCCAATGGTAGTTATCTCTCTCGAGTTTTTCATTTTTCTCTTTCAATGTCTTAATCTCCGCCTCTTTTTCCCGGAGTTGTTTTTGAAGTTCAGTTATAATGCTTTGAGGATCCATATTTGTTTTTCCTATAAAAGTTAAAAGAAATTAATTTCTTATAGACAGTTTTATAAGGTAATTTTCAATAATTTAAAGATAATAGAATTTTCATTTAGAAATAAGGTGATACACTTAGTACTTTCTTCATCATAATTTTTTCATTACAATCCTGATACTAATCTAGTCTATCATATCTCCACCGTCACTGTTGCTGCTGCTGTCGTCACTGGCCACCTCCACCGGTACTTCCTCCTCTTCCTTCATGTTCTCTATCACCAGATGTAGGTAGTTATTCTGATCTTGAAGTCTGTCCATAGTGCCATGGAACTTTCAGATGTACCGATCTTGTTTGGCGTTGAACTCCTCCTAGCGCTGACGGGCCTGAGTAGCACGTCCTCGCTCTATCTCTACTCTTTCCAGCAAATCCCTGTTGAGTGAAGTTAAGCGAGCGATGCGAGCTGAATCAGTCGGTATTTGTAGAAGTTGACTCTCAGCCAAGTCCAAATGATGAGTCAATCGTTGTACGTCAGTCTCAAGTATGTGTCTGATCTCACTAAGCTCCTGCTTTTCCAATTTTTCCTGAGCCAGTTGTGCCTTCGAAGTCTCAATCTCTCTCTCCTGGTTATCTATCGTAAGTTGGCGCATGCGAAGGGCAGTCTGAGCGCAAGTAGGTGGAGCAGCCATTTCCTAGGATAAAAATCGAGGTAAAGCATCAGAATCGTATCAAAGATAGAGAGGTACAAAAATAGAAACAAAGTTGTCGTGAAAAATTTTTGACACTAAGAATTGCGAAGCGATTGAAGAGATAGATTTTTGAAGTCTATTTGAAATTTAGGAGACAGATGAAAGTTGGATTTCAGGAACAGATGAAAGTTGGACTCAAATTGGGATGCACTAAGCTTTTGCCAAAATTTGACTTTCGTCAAATTTTGTCTATCAAAATCTCAGCGGGATTATGAACCTGGAGGCTCTGATACCACTTAAATGTCACGCCCCGGATCCGAAGCATCGGGGACATCCAGCATTTTTTAACAATTACTCGCAAACAATTAAGCCTCGTATCAATTCAAACCAGTCCTTTTCATAAAATAATATTGTCTTTTACAATGACAATGAAATAAACATTACATCAGAGTTTCAACTAACGGAAACAAAAGGAAAGCAAAATTCTTGAGTTTTGATCTTGATCTTCGATTCACCAACCCCAGAAAGCATCTTGCTCTTCTTCATTCAGTTGTTCCTCGTTTTTATCTGATATTTGTAAGGGGGTGAGTGTTTTTGGAAACACTCAGCAAGTGGGGGTCGATCGATTTTCCAATGATACATATAGATCTTAATTATTAAACAGTTCTTTAACAATCTTTCAAATCCTATTACTTTTAACTCATTATAACAGAAACGAATCGAACAAAAGACAAAGTTTTGCAGATGATTCGAAATAGTTTAGAAGCAAATCAGATAATTTCAGACAGAACAGACACAACACTGTTATTTATCTCATTTCCATGGTCAAATTGTCCCCAATATGTTAGTCCTCTAAGGGGTGAGGACAAAAAACGGTTTATACCCACCGGTGGGGGCCAGACAGAAATGGTTTTATACCCACCATTGGGGGCCACACGGAAATGGTTTTATACCCACCATTGGGGGCCAGACAGAATCATAATTCTCGTCCCATTTCAAATTGAATCGTAACAGTGTAACAAAGATTTCAGATTTTTATCGAACAGAACTTATCAGAATTTTCAAATATCAGATTTTCAAACGAATTCAGCGGAATCAACGAATTTTGAAACATAGAAGAAACATATAATCAATCGAAATTTTTAAACAAAACAGATAGAAATTTTTAAAAATAAGGACACACCTACATATATGTCATATTATGTATATCAAAGTTTAAAAATACAAAAAGATATGTAACAAAAGCCCACTTACTGTATTTTGAGGATAGAACCGAATTTTGTAGACTTTGGCACATTGCCCCTTGAAATTTAGCAGCACCACGACGTAGAGATCTAGCACTCGAGCCGCACGAACTCCTCCTTCTTCTTTCCTGAATATCGGCCGAGAGCTTTTTAGGGTGAGGGGGAGCCGAAATTTTTTAGGCTTTGTTGGATGATTTTTCTATCACTTTGGTTTAGTATTTATAGGAGAATCCGAGGCTTTTCACCTAGCCTCTTGGCCGAATTCTTGGTCTCCAAGAATGGTCATAATGGTGATCATAATGTTGGTCAAGGATATCCAAGCACCAAGAGTCATTCTTTGCATAATAAAGATGTCCTAGCCCTTAGCTCCTCCCGCAGCTCCTTCATGGGTTAACTCAAAGGTTATTTCCTGCAAATTTAACTTGTCCAAACTCTTGGCTCATCCTATAGCTCCCTTTTTGGTCTTGTTAGGACAAGTTTGGTTGAGCTGCTTTGAGCTGACACATCGAGTCCTTGAGCTAAGGTTTTACTCTTCCAGTGACGACTCTTTGATGGATATGGTTACTTGCAGCTTGACCTCTCGTTGAGTCAGTTTCCGAGCTTTGAAGCTACTTCCTCGAGTCAAGTTAGCTGAAATCTAAGTTCATATTTAAGTTCTATAGTTAAAATGAAAGTTGTTAAGCTTAGTTTGAGTTAAATTTCAAGTTCGAATTTCTTACATGATTTGCTTCGGATCGGAAAATTCTGTGTTCTCACATATTGTTGCAAAGGCCATTCTAGCAAAAGCAGGTTCTTTTGTTGTCCTAACTCTTGAAAAGTTCTAGGCGATGACTGCTATTATCATGGGGATCAAAATGAACTGGTTGTAATGCCCGAGATTTTGATTCTGTTAATCTGAGATTATTGATTATGAACTGATATGATTATAGACGGGCTATTCTGAGACCAGATTGGCCAAATAATATGAAGGGTGCATATTTTGTACAGAACTGTTGGCGCCCGAGCGGTAGAAAAGGGCCGCCCGAGCGCCAATGCATCACAAGAATGGATTTTGGACAAAGAGTCTGGCGCCCGAGCGGTAGTTTTTGACCGCCCGAGCGCTAGTGCATAACAAGTTAAGTGCTCGGGCAGAAGGTGCGGCGCCCGGGCGGTAGTTTGTGACCGCCCGAGCGCCAATGCGCAATCCGGAAATATTTGAGCAGAACATCCCGCGCTAGTGCGGTAATTCTGGACCGCCCGAGCGCCGCCTGAAATATGTGAAAAGAAGACACGTAGCTTAGACATGCATTCGGATATATATATCCATATATCCTTCAGAATTTGGCAGAAACGAAGAAAGAGGAAGCTCGAGAAAATCCTACGAAAATCCTTACGCCTTTATATTGCGATCCGTCCGTCTGATTTTGAATCCGACTCCAGTACTGTGTTCCTATCGACGCAGGCTTCTACAGGACGTAAGTTTTGTTACGTTTAGATATGATTTGAAATTATGAAATTGTCAGAATTGGATAGGAATCATATATGGTGTTTCTGATACAGTAGACATCGTATAATTGAAGTCAGATTAAAGAGCAGACTATTTCTGTAATTGTTATGATTTTCGGAATCGATTTGACTGAGATTCGATATCAGATTTGTATTGTTATTGAAATTATGAGTTGCACCGATATTGATTATGAGTTCTGGTATTATATCTGTGGTGTTGGAATTGACGGGGTTATCGAGACTGTATTGTTATGTCGTCGAAACCTCAGTAGATTGATATTGATCGGATTTACGATTGACTGAGATTGTATTGTTGTACTGTATGTCGATTGACATTGATCAGATAGTATGTTGATTTGAGTATTGATCAGAACATGTTCTGAATTGAGTTATATATTGATATTGTGTCTGTTCGGTATTGTTATTACCAGATTGAGAATGGACAGAGTTGAATTCAGGATTTCGTCTTCGTCAGAGCGAGAAGATAAAGGTATAAATTAATGTTGAGTTGGGATTGCACAACTCGAGTGAGGTTTGGCTCGAGTTTTCCTAAATCACATACTTTACCTTATTGTATTGATTTGATTGATATACTTGTTCTCTTGATTGATAGATAGCAGGTATTAGACGAGTATCTTGGGACAGAAGTGCCTGATAGTGGTGGGATCGCCACGGGCACATTGCACGATGTCACAAGATAGTGTATTGGCGATAGTGCCAAAGTCTGTCACAGGATGATTGGCTATCGATGTGGATAGGAATGTGGCTTTTTCTATTACTGGTGATCGGTACTGTATCGATGTGGATAGAATCGTAACTCTTCTATTACTTATGATCGATATCATATCGATGTGGATAGAATCAGAGATTCTTCTATTACTGGTGATCGATACTATATCGATGTGGATAGAATCAGAGCTTCTTCTATTACTGGTGATCGATAACCTATCGACGTGGATAGAACTGGAGTCTTTTCTATTACTGTTGGTCTATATGAGAATGCCAACTTCTGGAAACCGGGATCCCTAGACTAGGATTGAGTCTAGTCTTAAATGTGACGTCATGAGTCTAATTGACAGTTATATTGATTCATGTTGATTATGTTCCTGGATATGGTACATATTGATTTATGTTCCTGATGATGGTACATGTGTAGAATATGATTTATTCTTGATATGGATTTATATTCTGATTTGAATACATGTTAGATATATCTGTTATATGCGGTTACATTGTTTTTATGATTGCATGTATACATGATTTATACTGAGAATGTAATTCTCACCGGAGTTATCCGGCTGTTGTCTTGTTTGTATGTGTGCATGGCAACAGGTGAGATAGGATCAGGGTCAAGAAGAGAACGAGGCTGGACTAGATAGCGTGGAGATCCGGGCTTCGAAGCAACTTAGGATTCAGCACTGTTATATAGTTGAACCTAGTTGAATTCTTGTAGATAGTACCAAATTTATATTTTTATGTTTAATATGTAATTTGAATTGAATTACATTACGTTTCTGCTTTGTATTTTAAAAAAAAAAAAAATTTAGACCCTGTTTATTATAAATGTTTGAATTATTCCTAAAGACGATTAAGGAATGAATTAGCGTCCGGGTCCCCACAACAGGTGGTATCAGAGCAGTAGGTTCCAGAACTGTAGGTTCTTGAGACTGAGATAGAAGCTAGTGAGCGTGGTAGATTGAGGTTTCTTTCCTGCTTTTGATTGCTAGCATGTGATTTATTATAATGTTGAATTACACTGTGTATGCTAGCATGCTAAGTATGATTTACTGCTTTTAATTACATGATTACCTGAATATCTGAATTGATTTGGTAATATGTCTGATTTGAAAATAAATCAGAACCAATTCTTGATCAGAAGGTAAGCTGATCAGGAAGGGACTGAGATTGATTTATCTCATGTGGTACTAACCCTTGTGGTAATTAGATATACCTCCAAGAAGAATTCGAGTATTGGGTAGTACTTCGACGGATCAGATGGATGAGACAGAAACTCTGATGGAAACACAGATGAAGAGGTTTCAATCGTTTCAACCGCCGATTCTGAAGGGTAATGAGACGTCAGTGGAGTGTGAGAATTGGTTAGATGATATAGAGATACTTTTTGATTCACTTGATTACCCAAATGAACAGAGAATTAAACTGGTGCCCAATCAGTTACACTAGGTCGGTAGGAGTTGGTGGATTACAACCAAAAGAGTATTTGAACAGCGGGGTACGGTGATTACGTGGGAAGTCTTTAAAGCTGAATTTTATAGAAGATTCTTCTCAGGATCGTACCGAGAGGACAAGAGAGCAGAGTTTGAGAATTTGAGACAAGGCCAAGGGAATATTGAAGAATATGTTGCTAAATTCTCTACTTTACTGCGTTTTGTTCCTCAGATAGCTGGGAATGATGAATCTGTAACTGAGCAGTTCATTAAAGGATTAAATTCAGAGATAGTTGCATTGATAAATATGCAGCGACCTTACTATTTTGCTGATACTTTGAATAAAGCAAAAAGGGCTGAGGCGAGTCTGATTAGACAACAAGAAAGGTTGTGTGCAATGCAACCCCAGACACAAAAATTCCCTCTCCGATTGGATAGTGGCAGTACGAGTGGGAAGCAAGATTTGCTGAAAGCTCGAAAGAAACAGTTCAAGAAGTTAGGGAGCGGTTCAACTAGTTCCAGTGGTTCTAGCCCGAGTTACACCGGAGTTTATTGTAGAACCTGTGGAGGAAGGCATCCCACAGAACAATGCCGAGGTGTACTGGGTAGTTGTCATGTTTGTCGACAACCAGGACACTTTGGTAAAGTCTGTCCACAGAAAGGTTCCCGAAGATTTCAGAGAGCATAATCATCTAGTGGTAGTGATCGAGGAACAGACCCAGGACACACGCAATGACATAGTGGCAGGTACTATTCTTTTATGATTATATTGCATATGGTATTGATATATACTAATGCATTCCCTACGATTATCTTTGACTGAGTTGCATTGATATATGTTATACCTGTTGGGTATGTATTACTGTAGTATTGATCTTTGTACCTTTTGGGGAGAGGAATTGATATCAGTGAATTCTGTGATACATTGTATACTACAGTAAAAAGGGAATGTGATTGAATTAGATTGTGTTGTACTTGTGTTGTCTGATTCTGACTACATTACTGATATTGATATGCTAACAAGTACAGAATTATTATAGATTCTTGCCAGGAGATGGTAAGATTCGGACCTGAAATGACCAAAGAATGAATGATATACGGTAAGGATTCTCGATTTTGAATTCCTTGATATCCGTATTATGTATGATTCGATGATTATCGAAAAAAATGGAGTAATTCCTTATGTATTCAGTTGATTACTGGAGTTGAACCTATCAGGGAATGATTTGCCAGTAGCAGGAGAGTTGCTATGGTCGTTCCAGATGAAATTCCGGATTTGTCCTATATATGGAAAGCGATTTCAGCCTTGATTCGATATCAGGGTATGATTGATTGAATCGAACATTTTAAATTTTATTGAATATTCTGGGATTTTGTTCGATCCGCTTGTCAGAACTCGAATCCGATTTCAGTATTGTGTTCCTATCGTTGACAGCTACAACTGGGCGTAAGTTTTGTTACGTTTTTTCATCAGTTGAAATTATGATATTGTCAGAATTGAATAGGATTCATATATGATGTTCTTGACATGTTAGGCATCGTAGAATCGAAGTCAGACCGAAGAATAGATCGATTATGGAATTATTATGATTTTTCAGATTATATTGATTGATATTATTCAGATTTGGATCAGATGAGTTGTTGATTCGTATATACTGATATTGTATTGCCGGTATTGTGAGATTGCACAAATTTGATGTTATGACCTGTTATTATTGAAGATTATGATTCGTATTGATATCGATTATGAGTTGTGGTATTATATCCGTGATGTTGAGATTGACGGGGCTATCAAGACTGTATTGTTATGCCGTCGAAATATCGGTAGATTGATTGTGATCAGATTCAATTTTGATTGAGATTGTATTATGATATCGTTGATATGGATCAGATTATGTTTGATTTGAGTATTGATCAGAACAGGTTTTGAATTGAGTTATACATTGATAAAATGTATTCGATATTGTCATTTCAGATTTGATATGGACATATTTGACTTTGAGACTTCGACTTCGTCAGACCGAGAAGAGAAAGGTATAAATTAATGTTGATGCGGGATTGCACAACTCGAGTCTGATTCGACTTGAGTTTTCCAAAATCACATACTTCATCTTATTGCATTGATATTTGCAATTGATGTGATTGTTATCTTTTATCTATAGAGTTATGTCTTGAGTCATGGGCTGATACGCCTAGTCGTAGACGTTTGATCTCGTGACAGAGGTCCCCGATAGTGATTCAATCGTCACTGGGCCATTGAACATTGTCACAGAGGTTTGGCTGATTCGCCAAGGCTGATACGCCTAGTCTGTGGCTGATTTGCCAAGACACCGGACGTTTGGCTATATCGGAGTGGATAGAATTGGAGTTTCTTCTATTACTGGTGTTCGATATGGAAAGAGCCAAAGTCCGTGAATAAGAACATGCTACCACCCCGATAGGGAATGTAGGTGGGTGTGTGTTCTTACTCCGATCGGGATCCCTAGATTAGGATGAGTCGAGTCAGAGTCCATGAGTCACTGATTGTGATTCAAAGTTTGTGTTTGATTCATGTTCTGATTTTGATACATGTTATGAATGCATGTTATATGTTTTTATATTGTTTATCTGATTGCATTTATACATGGTTTATACTGGGAATGTAATTCTCACCGGAGTTATCCGGCTGTTGTCTTGTTTGTATGTGTGCATGACAACAGGTGGGACATGATCAGGGTCAAGACAAGAAGAGAGAGAGATCATGATTAGAGTGGAGACTACGGACTTGGATTAATGATAGAGTTTGAACACTTGATAATTAGTTGTTAAACCTTAGTTTTTATTGAATGTAGATTGTACAGGACTTGTACTTTATTTTATACGAATATGTATATTATTTATATTCCATTACGTTCCGCATTTAAAGAAATTTTTTTTTATGACCGAAATAACTTGAATTAGTAAATTGATCCTAATGATGATTAAGAATTGGATTAGCGTCCGGGTCCCCACAGCAGGTGGTATCAGAGCATTAGGTTCCAGAACAGTAGGTTCTAGAACTGTAGGTTCTTGATACTGAGATAGAAGATAGTGAGCGGGGTAGAATGTGTTTTCTTTCCTTGCATGTGATTGCTAGCATGTGATGTATTATAATGTTGAATTACATTGTATATGTTAATATTGGAGTGTGTTTTTACTGTTTTAGAAGATACATGTTACCTGAATATCTGAGTTGATTTGGTAATGTGTTGTGGGGACCTGGACGCTAATTATCTTCTTAATCATCTTTGGGATTTAATTATCAATTAAGATAAACAGGGTCTAAAAATTTTTCTTTTTAAAAATGTAAGTGCGGAACGTAATGGAATTTAACTAATATACATCTCAGTATAAAAGTACAATAATTATTCAAACTAGTCTAAGGTTCAACTACTAAATTCCAAGTATTAAACCAAGTCTACAATAAGTTCGGAATTACAACTCTAAACTCGTCTTCTCTCATCATCTTCTTGACCCCGATCCTGCCCCACCTGTTGTCATGCACACATACAAAACAAGACAACAGCCGGATACTCCGGTGAGAATAAAAACCAGTATAAAACATGTATACATGCATGTCATGCTGTTTAATACAAATCATAACACATAATCTGTAATTATGACACATTAGTGAATACAGATAAAACAATCTGATTCTTACTCTTTAACTTGACTCGTATCTAAGTCTAGGGATCCCGGTGTGAATAAGATGTAACAGGTCTCCCACCTACTCTCCCAATCGTGGTGGCGTTACATCTTATTCAACTTCGGTCTGATCTGTATCGAAATTTACAATCGGAGTGAATCTGATCCGAAGCATCGATATCACCGAACGTTTAGAAAATTAGCGTATCTACCAATGACACTCCTATATCAGTACATATATATAAATCAATATAAAGTACAAACAGAACAAGTATTTGATTTTGTTGGGAAACTCAAATTGAATCTCATTTGAGTTGTGTCTTCCCCAACAAAACATGAATTATAGCTTTGTCTTCCCGGTCTGACGAAGACGAAGTCTTGTATTCCAATCTATCCATACCCAGTCAGGCATTGATAATCACATAAATACAATATCAGTATATAATTCGATTCAAAACCTGTTCTGATCAATACTCAAATCAGTATATAATCTGATCCATATCTGAACAAGGTACAATATAAATCATATCAACGATATCATTACTGAATCTGATCACTTTTAATCAACTGATGTTTCGACGGCATAACAATGCGATCTCGATATCTCCGTCAATCTCAACATCACAGATATAATATCAGAATTCATAATCAGTATCAGTACAATTCATGTAATGCCTTAGAGTGTATGTGGATAAATTGAAAAGATGAAGTGTTGCTTGAAGAAAGGGACCGGACCCGCGCCTAGAGAAGCACCGCACCCGCGGTGCATGGACAGAAAATTAGTCATGTTACAGTAGGGTCACCGCACCCGCGGTCCAAGAACGAGTGCACCCGCGGTTGATGGACAGAGAGTTGGAAATTATTTACAGAACTGACACCGCACCCGCGGTGCAAACGTAACCGCACCCGCGGTAATGTCACCGCTCCCGCGGTCTTATATGTACCGCACCCACGGTCGTCGAATTTCAGAAAATGAAAGGCATGCCGTGGGCATAGCGCACCCGCGGTAAAGAGTGACCGCACCCGCGGTGCTGCATGCGAGAAATCCACCTTTGAATTCCATGAAGACACATGGAATATATATATATATCTGATTGTGCTGAGTCTTCACTTTCACCATTTCCATCAGCTGAAAACGTGAGAGAGTGGGGAGAAGCTTCAACTCCTTATGCTTTAAGGTTGTGATTTTGAAAGAATTACATATCCAAATTTTAATCCAAGTTGAGATTCTTGTTCCTCTTGACAAGGGCTCCAAAAGGGTATACTTTCTATATCTTTTCAGCATGTTTTGAAGTTAACATGTGGAGGAAATTCAGATATGGTTGTGATTATATGTTCTTGAGATTATAGATGTCGTAGAATCGTAAACGGATCGGTTATTGGATGTCGTATGCAATTTGTATGGAATTCCAGCTTTCATGTGCATGAGCTTATGCAGATTTTGAGATATGACACATAGATTGTGCTGATTATGAGTTGAGGATTATGATTGTTGAGATATGTTGAGATTTGAATGGACCGGTAGCGAGAAACTATGCCGTTATACAGTCAAATTGTATCAAGATTTGATATTGAGCTATACTAGTATTAGTTTGAGTTGTGATTTGATATTGTGCATCTCAACATTGTCATTTCAGATTTGGATTGACAGGTTCAATATCCCTACTGCGAGACTTCGATTTATTCGACGACAAGAAGGTATAATTCATGTTTTGTTTGGGGAAGATACAACTCAAATGAGATTTAGTTTGAGTTTCCCAACAAAATCACATACTAGAATTATTGTTTATCTTTTGATATGATTGTGATTTGTTTATAGATTTATATTCAAATCTCTTGATATGATGATGCCTTGTTTATAGATTTATATTCAAGCCTTTGAGATAGGAGAGTCATTGGCAGACTTGCCAAACTAGATGTTCGGTGGTATCGACGCTTCGAATCAGATTCACTCCGATTGCAGACATTCGATACAGACTTGACCGAAGTCTAGGAATAAGACGTACAGTTACCCTGATTGGGAGGGTAGGTGACAGACAGTGACGTCTTATTCACACCGGGATCCCTAGAGTAGAGTCGATTCAAGTCAGGACATGATTTGATTTGAGTTGCATGTTTAGATAGATCGGTTTCATAGACTATGGAGCCATTGTTATTGCTTTCATGCATGATTTATGATTTCGTATCAGCATGTGTACATGTTTTATACTGGGATTTGTTCTCACCGGAGTTTTCGGCTGTTGTTATGTCTGTATGTGTGCATAACAACAGGTGGGGCAGGATCAAGGTCGCGACAGAAATGAGAGATAGACATAGCGTGGTGATCACGGGCGTAGCAGACGAACTAGTAGTTGTACTTTTGATATGCACTGTATTTAATTACTGGTTTGTAGAATATGAATAAAACAAGGCATGTATTTTATGTTTGTTGTAATGTAATGAATATAGAATTAGCTTGTGCCTGAGTTATAAACATTTGATTTAATGTTAAAAGTAAATTTTAGACCCGTAATTTTGAACAATGATCCGACTAATCCCGAAAAGAATTGAGTTAGAGCCCGGGTCCCCACAATTCATAATCTCAATATCTGTACATTTAAGATCAGTAACAACACAACTCTGATATCAAATCCAAATCAATATCTTTCGAAATTCATAACAATTGTGTAAACAGTCTATTCTTTAATCTGACTTCAGTTATACAATCCCTACTGTAGCAGAAACACCATATCTGATTCATATTCAATTCTGACAATATCATAAATTCAAATCATGTCTAAACGTAACAAAACTTACGTCCAGTTGTAGCCTGCGTTGATAGGAACACAGTACCGTGTCCGGATTCAAAAACAAACGGACGGATTTTGCGTAACACTCAAATTTCACACGTACGGGACTTGGAGCTTCTTCCCTCGTTCTCCTTCTTTCTTTTTGTTTCAGAGGAGACTAAGTTTGTTCCTTATATATACATATATATACACGTTGCATTCAAGAGACCAAGTGGCATTTTTCCATTCTGCATGCCGCGCATATGTGCCGGAGGTTCGGCCCGGCACCTTCCGCATTTATCTTCTCGCGAATATGCGCGACATATCTCGCGCATATGCGCGAGATGTTCTGTCTCGCACATCCCTTCACTCGCGCATATGCGCGCCTTCTGCCGCGCATGTGCGCCGAACTCTCTGGACGTTCCGCGCATGTGCGCGCATGGTTCTGTCTTCCTCGCGCATGTGCGCGCATGGTTCTGTCTTCCTCGCGCATGTGCGCCCATACATGTCGCGCATGTGTGCGGTGACTTTTCTTGCACAAAATGTCAAATCTTCTTTCGTTTCTCGGTCTGATCCTTTCCGTCTATAAACACCTCTCCATTATGAATGACGCTATAATAATTATCGCCAAATCATTTTTGATTAACAGGATAAATTTCTCGGGCCTTACATTTCTCCCCCTCTTAGATCTGAGTTCGTCTTCGAACTAGCAAGTAATCAATTCAGACATATCAGAGTGAATTTATACAAAGTTTAAATCAGAAACTCATCTCAATGAATCCATTTTGAACTCTTAATTTCATGACAAATTCTGTCTTCCAGATAGTCTCTTTGATGCCCTGTCAACTTACTGTATTTTCAATAATAGAATAGTCTTCATTCTGAAATATCTTTCTTGTACGGATCTGTGATTCTAAATTGGAATAATAATTCAAGAGCATAATATCATAATACCCTTCGAGATAACTCTGACAGAATCAATCTCACATTACTGGCTATACAACATCCGTATATACCAATCAACAGCTCATACCAAATCAATATCATCAGGTGTTATCAAATCTGTTTATCCCAGTCCAGGATATATTAAATCTTCGGCCCCAAATACCAATCGTCACCATCCGACGTTGGCATATTAAGTCTGTCTAGTCTGAGCTATCTTCATTCTCTTCTGAATTAGCTACATTTTCTTTGTCATATCTCTGACCGTATCAGATCCTATCTCAGGTATATCCGAGATATTATTCTTATACCAAAGAAATCTGCAGTACTCACTGTACAATATATCGTCTGTAACTATTTCATTATCCATCTGGTTATCTGATAACTATTATCGTACAATAATTCACACAGCGACAATATGTCATATCAACTGGTGCTAGCATCCAGCACTGCAGCTCTCCGGATATCTTTCAATATCTTGATAGTACACTCTGGCTATCTGTCAGTCGGTGGATAATATATGAGAGAGCTCATGGTATATTCTGCCACAAGTACAAACTCAATTAAAAATTTAAAATCTAATATAATCTACTTCAACATTCTGATCAATCTGACCATTTCTTTGACATCGATTTTTGTCATCTGGTCATGTTTGTACGTCATCTTGTACAAACTAATAGATATAGATTGAACAATCTGTCAATCACAGTCATATTATATCACAATCTGGAAAGTATTATAGTGATCTCACTACGAAATTTCATCGAATTATACTCCTCATGTCTAGTCAGAAATATACAAATTCTGTAATAACTCTTCTGATTTCTATCTTCATTTATTGGCGATTCAGACATTTCAGTACAAATTCTGCCAACATTTCAGTACAAATTTTGTCACAACTGATTTAATCTGTCTATGTCAAAACTATCTGTTCGAATATCATACATTCTCAGTCACCAAAATGAAAACTGAATCCACTACGGTGCGTTTTTGACACTATCTATCATTTCAGATTCGAACTATTTGATACAAACAAATCAGTTAATAATATAAATAAAAATATATATATACCTACCTGGTATTCGGTTCTGACTATCGATATCAAATTCTGTCGTGAAATTCCGAAACATTTGATATCACAAGATAATCATTCTCATACAGTAAAAAAATTCACATATCTGCCACTCTGATCGATGCTCTGCTCTGATTATCGAATTTAAGTTCTGAACATTCTGGTTAAATCTCTGAACTGCCGAAATTCTCGAATTCAGCTCTGATTCGGTTTGACTAATCTCTATCAAACACTGACTCAGAATAACAGTACTATCAAATCAGATTCACAATATCAATAATCTATACTGATCTAGTGAGTTCAGTAAACTCATAAAACGGCAATTCCTGGCAATATTGTCAATTCTGACTAATCAATCACGTCTTCATGTCGTCCTGATCACTGCTATATATCATCTGCAATTATAATGTGCCCCCAAACAATATAAGTTGTCTCAAATAGTGTTTTAGAACAATAACAATACTCAAGCAGGATACAAGACAACAATCGTATAGGATAATCTGCCAACTCAGACCAAAAATAAATTTATGATATTTCTGAAATTTCTGATCTTTCTGATATCGGTATCATTCTCAGTCACTGATCACAATCTCAACTGTGTCAAAATCAATCGGTATATTAACTTCAGATATCGCTTATTCTGAATACAATCTGTTTCAAGCAAGATTCTTATCTGAATAATTATGTATACAATAATCACAGTTCTCAGAGTAATCAATACAATCTTCAGATATTCGATTCAATCAATCAAATGCTGCAAATATATCAAAATATCATAGATACAACGAGCATGAAATCATCAGAATATCTCTGAACATACTGAAACATGCCACAGAGAAACACTAAATCAAATGTAACTCCTGGCCAGTACTCTTCTACTGATCTTTCAATTCTTTCAATTTATTCAGTGACATTCTGTACATTCAATATCATTTTGTACTGAATTCTAAAACACAAACTGTACCTGGTATCAATTCAATTCTGAAATCTATCTTCCTGATATAAAGTAAATCCAAAATCTTATCTAGGAAGACGTCAACCAACTAGTACATCACTTGGCAAATCTGCCAATACTAGGCTCGATTTCAGCATGTCTACTGAATACATAAGGATACCATCTGCTCCTTTCTGTATCAATCGAGTCATAAACAATATAGATATCAAAGGAATTCTAGATCTAGGAATCCTTACCGTGGAATTTCTACTCAGCAGCCATATCTTGTCTGAACCTTATACTCTCCTGAAAGGAATCTACAATAGTTCTGTACTCGTTCAGCATATTATATCAATAATGCGGTCAAATCAGAAACACAAGTACATCATAATCTAACTTGACCTCATTCTCATCTTACTGTAGTATACAATATTTCACAGAAATCTCTGATATCAATCTTTCTTTCCCAAAAAGTAAGGGAAACAATACTACAGTACAAACAGACTCAGCAGATACAGCATATCTCAATGCAACTCAGTCAAAGATAATCGTAGGGAATGCATTAGTATATATCAATACCTATGCAATATAATCATAAAAGAACAGTACCTGCCACTATATCATCAGGTGTGTCCTGTGTCTGTTCCTCGGTCTTCTGCTCCCTAAAATCTTCGGGAACTTCTCTAAGGACAAACTCTAGCAAAGTGTCCCGGCTGTCTACAAATATGGCAACTACCAGTCACTCCTTGGCATTGCTCTGTGGGATGTCTCCCTCCGCAAGTGCTGCAATATACTCCAGTATAACTCGGGCTGGAACCACTGGAGCTAGACGAACCACTCAGTCCGCTTCCTAACTTCTTAAATTGTTTCTTTCGAGCTTTCAGCAAATCTTGCTTTTCACTCGTACCGCCTTTATCAAAGCTAAGAGGGAGTTGTTGTGTTTGGAGTGGAATCACATCCAATCTTTCTCGTTGTCGAATCAGACTCACCTCAGCTCTCTTTGCCCTACTCAAAGTATCAGCAAAATGGTAAGGTTGCTGCATATTTATTAATGCAACTATCTCTGAATTCAATCCTTTGATGAACGGCTCAGCTACAACTTCATCATTTCCAGCTATCTGAGGAACAAAACGCAGTCGAGTAGAGAATTTAGCAACATATTCTTCAATATTCAGTTGGCCTTGTCTCAAATTCTCAAACTCTACTCTTTTATCTTCTCGGTACGAAACTGAAAAAAATCTTCGATAGAATTCGGCTTTAAAGACTTCCCACGTGATCACAGTACCACGTTGTTCTAATACTCCCTTGATTGTAATCCACCAACTCCTGGCGGCCTCTCGTAACTGGTGGAATACCAGTTTAATTCTCTGTTCATCTGAATACTTAAGCAAATCAAAAAATAGTTTTATGTCATCTAACCAATTTTGACACTCTTCAGACATCTCAGTACCCCTCAAAATCGGCGGTTGAAACGACTGAAATTTCTTCAACTGTATTTCCATCAAAGTTTCTGATATATCTATCTGTTCAACCGAAGTACTGTCCCGTTCTGGAATTCTTCTTGGAGGTATATCTGATTACCAAAATCATTAGTAACCCAAATACTACAAACCTGTTCCATTCTTTCTCGGATCATCTTACTGCTGATCATGAATCAGATCTGATTAATACTCAATAATACATAATACCAACTCAAATCGGATAATCAGGTAAACATGTATTTCAAAGCAGTAAATCATAGTATCATGCTAGCATACATAATGTAAATCAACATTAAAATAAATCTCATGCTAGCAATCACATGCAAGGAAAGAAAACTCAATCTAACCCGCTCATTCTCTTCTATCTCAGTCTAAAGAATCTATCGCTCTGATACCACCTGTTGTGGGGACCCGGACGCTAATCATCTTCTTAATCATCTTTGGGATTTAATTATCAATTAAGATAAACAGGGTCTAAAAATTTTTCTTTTTAAAAATGTAAGTGCGGAACGTAATGGAATTTAACTAATATACATCTCAGTATAAAAGTACAATAATTATTCAAACTAGTCTAAGGTTCAACTACTAAATTCCAAGTATTAAACCAAGTCTACAATAAGTCCGGAATCACCACTCTAAACTCGTCCTTCTCTCATCATCTTCTTGACCCCGATCCTGCCCCATCTGTTGTCATGCACACATACAAAACAAGACAACAACCGGATACTCCGGTGAGAATAAATCCCAGTATAAAACATGTATACATGCATGTCATGCTGTTTAATACAAATCATAACACATAATCAGTAATTATGACACATTAGTGAATACAGATAAAACAATCTGATTCTTACTCTTTAACTTGACTCGTATCTAAGTCTAGGGATCCCGGTATTCCTAAACTTCGGTCTGATCTGTATAAAAATCTACAATCGGAGTGAATCTGATCCGAAGCATCGATATCACCGAACGTTTAGAAAATTAGCGTATCTACTAATGACACTCCTATCTCAGTACATATATATAAATCAATATAAAGTACAAACAGAACAAGTATGTGATTTTGTTGGGAAACTCAAATTGAATCTCATTTGAGTTGTGTCTTCCCCAAACAAAACATGAATTATAGCTTTGTCTTCCCGGTCTGACGAAGACGAAGTCTTGTATTCCAATCTGTCCATACCCAGTCAGGCAATGATAATCACATAAATACAATATCAGTATATAATTCGATTCAAAACCTGTTCTGATCAATACTCAAATCAGTATATAATATGATCCATATCTGAACAAGGTACAATCTAAATCATATCAACGATATCATTACTGAATCTGATCACTCTAAATCAACTGATGTTTCGACGGCATAACAATACGATCTCGATATCCCCGTCAATCTCAACATCACAAATATAATATCAGAATTCATAATCAGTATCAGTACAATTCATAATCTCAATATATGTACATTTAAGATCAGTAACAACACAAATCTGATATCAAATCCCAATCAATATCTTTCGAAATTCCTAACAATTGTATAAACAGTCTATTCTTTAATCTGACTTCAGTTATACAATGCCTACTGTAGCAGAAACACCATATCTGATTCATATTCAATTCTGACAATATCATAAATTCAAATAATTTCTAAACGTAATAAAACTTACGTCCAGTTGTAGCCTGCGTTGATAGAAACACAGTACCGTGTCCGGATTCAAAAACAAACGAACAGATTTTGCGTAACACTCAAATTTCACACGTAAGGAACTTGGAGCTTCTTCCCTCGTTCTCCTTCTTTCTTTTTGCTTCAGAGGAGACTAAGTTTGTTCCTTATATATACATATATATACACGTTGCATTCAAGAGACTAAGTGGCATTTTTCCATTCTGCATGCCGCGCGCATATGCTCGTACAAAGCCGCGCATATGCGCCGGAGGTTCGGCCCGGCACCTTCCGCATTTATCTTCTCGCGAATATGCGCGACATATCTCGCGCATATGCGCGACAACTTCTGTCTCGTACATCCCTTCACTCGCGCATATGCGCGCCTTCCGCCGCGCATGTCCGCCGAACTCTCTGGACGTTCCGCGCATGTGCGCGCATGGTTCTGTCTTCCTCGCGCATGTGCGCCCATACATGTCGCGCATGTGCGCGGGGACTTTTCTTGCACAAAATGTCAAATTTTCTTCCGGCTCTCCCAGTCTGATCCTTTCCGTCTATAAACACCTCTCCATTATGAATGACGCTATAATAATTATCGCCAAATCATTTTTGATTAACAGGATAAATTTCTCGGGCCTTACATGTTGCAGAGGTTTCAATCGTTTCAACCGCCGATTCTTAAGGGTACTGAGACGCCAGTTGATTGTGAGAATTGGCTAGATGACATAGAAATGCTATTTGAGTTTCTGGGTTTCACAGATGACTGTAGAGTTAAACTGATTGGGCACCAATTACGGGAAGTTGCAAGGAGTTGGTGGCTGGTAACCAAAGAAGCCTTAGAACAGCATAGTTCAGTGATTACGTGGAAAGTTTTAAAGTTGAATTCTATCAAAGATTCTTCCTCGTATCATACAGACAGGATAAAAGTGCAGAGTTTGCAAATCTGAGACAGGGTCAGTTGAATGTTGACGAGTATTTGGCCCATTTCTTTACCTTGCTACGTTTTGCCCCTCAAGTGGCTAGGAACGATGAAGCTGTGTTTGATCAGTTTATCCAGGGATTGAATCCGAAGATACGTACATTGGTAAATGTGAAACAACCGAATAACCTTGCTGATACTCTGAACAGAGCCAGAAGAGCAGAAACAGTTCTGATGAGACAAAAGAAAGCCTCGTATGTTCTTCCAACACCGAAACCACTGCAACTACCTCCCCGAATGGAGATTGGTAGCAGCAGTAGTGAAAAGAAAGAACAGTTGAAAGCTCGAGAGAAGCAGTTCAAGAAGTTAGGGAGCGGTTCATCTAGCTCCTGTGGTTCTAGCCCGAGTTATACTGGAATTTATTGCAGAACTTGCGGAGGAAGACATCCCACGGAGCAATGCCAGGGAGTGACTGGTAGGTGCAATATCTGTAAACAGCAGGGACACTTTGCTAGAGTCTGTCCACAGAAAGGTTCCCGAAGATCTCAGGGAGCAGAATCATCTGGTTATGGTGACCGAGGAACAGACCCAAGATGCACTTGATGATATAGTGACAAGTAACTGTTCTTTTGCGATTATTTTGCATATATATTGATAGATACTAATGCATGCCCTACTATTATTTTTGAATGAATTGCATTGATAGATGCTTGATCTGTGGGGTCTGTATGTACTGTATTATTGATTTCTTTACCTTTTGGGGGAAAGGTTGATATCAGTGAATTCTGTAAAATATCGTATATGGCAGTAGGATGAGAATGAAATCGAGGTAGACTGTGTGTACTTGTGTTGTCTGATTCTGATTGCATGATTGATATTGTTATGCTGACCAAATATAGAAGTATTGTAGATTCTTGCCAGGAGATGGTAAGAATCGGACCTGAAATGGCCGAAGAATGAATAATGTACGGTAAGGATTCTTGATTTGAATTCCTTTGATATCCGTATTACCTATGACTCGATGATAATCGAAAGGAATGGAGATATTCCTTATGTATTCAGTTGATTACTGAAACTGAGCGTATCATGGACTGATTTGACAGTAGCAGGAGAATTGCTAAAGTCTTCCCAGAGGAGATTTTTGGTTGCCTTATACCAGGGAGATTGAGTTCAGCCTTGAGGGTAACAGGTATTGGTTCTTCATTTTAGAACTCTGTACAGGACAACACAGATGGAATTGAATTATCAGTTAGAAGATTTACTGCCTGAGAGTTAGAATTACATCTGATTGAGTGTTTCTCTTTGAGACTTCAGTTCTGATTATGGGTTGATGAATCCTGTGTTCAGAGGTATTCTGATGATTTTATGCCGTTTATCTATGATATTTTGATATACTCGTGGCATATGACTGATTGAATTGAATACCTTGTATTGAATGATCTGATAACTGAAATTGTTGTATACAGAAATTGTTCAGATATGAGTTTTGACTGAAACAGATTGTATTTGTGGTATGTAATATCCGATTATAGTATACCGATTGATCTTGACACAGTTGAGGCCGTGATCAATGATTGAGGACGACACCGATGGCAGAAAAGTCAGAAATTCATAATTGTCTGCGGTTAGCAAATTATGATGTGTGACTGTTGTTGTGAAATTGCTTAAGAATTGTTATTGTTCTAAAACAGTATTAAAGACAGATTATATTGTTTGGGCGACATTACATTCGAAGATGATATAGCAGTTGATCTAAACAACGTCGAAGATGTGATACAGATTATTGGGAACCGTTGAGAGTATATACAGTTCAAGCCGAATCAGAACTAAACTTGCGAATTAAAGCAGTTCAGAAGTTTGAACAAAATGTTCAGAACTCGGTTTCGATAATCAGAACAGGGTGTCGATCAGAATATCAGGTAGGTGATACTGTATTGTATGTGAATAACCGACTTGGTTGTGGCGAATATTTCGAATCTGAAATGACAGATATGGTCAGAAGCGCACAGTAGTCGATTCAGTATTCTTTCTGGTAGCAGAGAAGGGGAAAATCATATCGATTATCGATTTTTGAATAGAAATGGGAGTACATTTCTATAGATTTCGTAATGAAACCATCGAAATCTTTTCAAGATTGTGATGCGATGTGATTGTTATTAATAGATTGCGTGAATTTGCATATATTATTTGTACATAAAGACTTACGGATATGACTAGTCGATGGAGATTTATGTCAGAAAAGAGGATAGATTGTACTGAATGCCAAAGTTGATTATATCAGACTGTGATTTTCGTTTGATTTTGTACTTTTGGCAGAGTATACAATAAACTCTTTCACTTATCGTCTATAGATCGACAGATAGTTGGAGTAACTATCCTGATACTGGATGATATCCAGGAACTGTAGTGCTGGATTTAGCACTAGTTGATACGATGTGTTGTCACTTTGTGAATGATTGTACAACAATAGCTATCAGATGAGTATTGAAATAGCTTCAGTCCAGGTATTGTACAGTGAGAACGGTAGATTTCCTTCGTATGAGAATAATATCTCCGAGATACCTGAGATTGGATCGGATAGGATAAGAGATATGATAAAGAAAATGAAACTAATTTAGAAGAAAAATAAAGACAGCTCAGAATAAATAGATTGAATATATCAACGTCGGATGATGACTGTTGATATTTGAAGCTGGAAGATTGAATATAACCTTGATTGGAATTATCAGAGTTGATAGGAGATGTTAATGTTGATTTGTTATGAGCTGTTGATGGGTATATACGGATGTTGTATAGCCAGTATTGTTAGATTAATTCTGTTAGAGCTATTTCGAGTGGATTTTGAGATTATACTTCTTGAATGATTATTCCAGAGTAAAATCAGAGATTCGTGAAAGAAAGATATTTCCGGATGACGAATATTCCGCTGGTGGAAGTACAGTACAGTCATGAGGGCATCGAAGAGGCTACCTGGAAGACTGAGTCTGATATGAGGTAGCGATGTTCAGGGTTATTACACTAAAAGGAGTTATGATTGATTCTATTATACATTTCTTTCTTTATCTGATTTTGATTGCCTGTGATTTCGGAGACGAAATCATATCTAAGGGAGGGAGAAATGTAATGTCCGAGATTTAATTGTTGTAATCAGACGTTGATTAATTGACAGAATTGAGGTTATAGGAACTCAAATGAAGAAGCAGGGCATCGTTACATTATAAGCCAAGAGGTTGGACCGAACATCTAAAGATGTTGGGCCGAACATCTCGCGCCTGAGCGGTAGAAAAGAACCGCCCGAGCACCAATGTACCATGAGTTTGGACAGAATGTTTGGTGCCCGAGCGGTAGAATATTACCGCCCGGGCGCCAGGAGATGATCAGCTGAGTATCTCGACAGAAACTTCCGCGCCCGAGCGGTAACTTCTGACAGCCCGAGCGCCGCCTAAGAATTGTGAAAAATAAGACGCGTAGCTGAATCATGCAATGATATATATATATATATATGTTAACAAACGATAATCCTCAGAAAAATCAGAAGAAAGGAACGAGGTAAGCTTCAGAAATTCCTCAAAGTTCCATCGTACCTTGGACTTGGGATTTTGTTCGATCCGCTTGTCAGAACTCGAATCCGATTTCAGTATTGTGTTCCTATTGTTGACAGCTACAACTGGGCGTAAGCTTTGTTACGTTTTGTTATCAGTTGAAATTATGATATTGTCAAAATTGAATACGATTCATATATGATGTTCTTGACATGTTAGGCATCGTAGAATCGAAGTTAGACCGAAGAATAGATCGATTATGGAATTATTATGATTTTTCAGATTATATTGATTGATATTATTCAGATTTGGATCAGATGAGTTGTTGAATCGTATATACTGATATTGTATTGCCGGTATTGTGAGATTGCACAAATTTGATGTTATGACCTGTTATTATTGAAGATTATGATTCGTATTGATATCGAGTATGAGTTGTGGTATTATATCCGTGATGTTGAGATTGATGGGGCTATCAAGACTGTATTGTTATGTCGTCGAAACATCGGTAGATTGATTGTGATCAGATTCAGTATTGATTGAGATTGTATTATGATATCGTTGATATGGATCAGATTATGTTTGATTTGAGTATTGATCAGAACAGGTTTTGAATTGAGTTATACATTGATACAGTGTATTCGATATTCTCATTTCAGATTTGATATGGACATATTTGACTTTGAGACTTCGACTTTGTCAGACCGAGAATAGAAAGGTATAAATTAATGTTGATGCGGGATTGCACAACTCGAGTCTGATTCGACTCGAGTTTTCCAAAATCACATACTTCATCTTATTGCATTGATATTTGCAATTGATGTGATTGTTATCTTTATCTATTGAGTTATGTCTTGAGCCATGGGCTGATACGCCTAGTCGTAGACGTTTGATCTCGTGACAGAGGTCCCCGATAGTGATTGAATCGTCATTGGGCCATTGCACATCGTCAGAGAGGTTTGGCTGATTCGCCAAGGCTGATACGCCTAGTCTGTGGCTGATTAGCCAAGACGCCGGAGGTTTGGCTATATCAGAGTGGATAGAATTGGAGTTTCTTCTATTACTGGTGTTCGATATGAAAAGAGCCAAAGTCCGTGAATAAGAACATGCTACCACCCCGATCGGGAGTGTAGGTGGGTGTGTGTTCTTACTCCGATCGGGATCCCTAGATTAGGACGAGTCGAGTCAGAGTCCATGAGTCACTGATTGTGATTCAAAGTTTGTGTTTGATTCACGTTCTGATTTTGATACATGTTATGAATGCATGTTATATGTTTTTATATTGTTTATATGATTGCATGTATACATGGTTTATACTGGGAATGTAATTCTCAGCGGAGTTATCCGGCTGTTGTCTTGTTTGTTTGTGTGCATGACAACAGGTGGGACGGATCAGGGTTAAGACAAGAAGAGAGAGAGATCATGATTAGAGTGGAGACTATGGACTTGGATTAACGATAGGGTTTGAACACTTGATAATTAGTTGTTAAACCTTAGTTTTTATTAAATGTAGATTGTACATGACTTGTACTTTATTTTATATGAATATGTATATTAGTTATATTCTATTACGTTCCGCATTTAAAGAAATTTTTTTTATGACCCAAATTACTTAAATTAGTAAATTGATCCTAATGATGATTAAGAATTGGATTAGCATCCGGGTCCCCACAGTTTTCATTATATTCACTTTCAAATTATCCGAATTAAATTTTATAGGTTTCTGTTTATTTTTTTCAAATTATTAATTTTAATACAAAAATTAATGTGATATATTTAAAATACTAATAAAATATTAAATTAAAATTTTTAATCAATGATATATGTGATAAATGAAATTCTAAATAAAGATAAGTGAAATTATAAATAAAATTAGTGATTTGAAAATGAAACCCATCAAAGTTACTGAAGAGGTTTATGATAATAGGAGAGGTTTAATAAAGAAGACCCCTTGAAAGATTACTGCTGCAATGCCTTTCATGATAATTCACATTTTTTTCTATTCTAGTGCAATACACGCATCGACTATTACTTGTGGATTCTAATGATTCTCCCGCCATCTTGTCAATGTTAAATTTTTTGGAAATGTGGATGTTTAATGGGTACACTTATTTCTGCCCATGAGTTTAATATTTTATTATAACCTTAGCAAAATTATAGATACACTGATTTGTAATCAAATAAAAATTATATCAAATGTGAAAATCATAAATTTGAATTTAGCAGACTAAAACTCATCAAATTATATGTTCACACAATTTTGATATATTGGGCACATCTTATTGGACGTTAGTGAGATGTTTGTACGAACATCTCTCGAGAATTTAATGCAACATATTTTTCGAAATATGAAAATATGTGAGGGCACAACGAATGTGATGTTTCACAAGGTGTTCACGCGAATGTCTTGCGATACCCATTATTATCAACCTGATAGTGCGCAAGATAGCATATATATTGTGGCTCAAACATTATATATAGTATGACATACCCTTCACATTAATTCATTAGTATAATTTATAATACCAACTTCACTATTCACATAAATAATTTTCAGTCATATTTTAATATATATATGTTCCTAGTTAATATATATTTATTTGAAAATATATTTATATCATGAAGAACGATAATAGAAGAAGAAAAACTGATGGATAAAACAGATAGCTCACTTGTTTCAAAACCTCGCTCTGATGATTAATAAAGCAAGTCGTAGTTCTGATACCAAATGATTCGAATCTAGTGAGTTCAATTTAAGAAACACAAAAAAGTGTGAACAAAGTCGAAACTTTCGGGTTTATAGGAAAACTCACAAATTCATTCAATAATGATCTAAATCTTCCACAATAATGTTTACCATTTTTTTTGTAAAATAAAAGAAGTAACAAATCATTAAAACTCGCAAGTTAGGGTTTCCATGTTGAATATGTAATGCGACACATTGGGGCGCACTGGGGAGGCTATTTTTGGCTGCTAGGGCGCGTTGTCCTCAGCCTGGCACGCTAGGGAGGCAACTTTTGGCCGCCATGGCACGCGGCCCTAGGCCTGGCGCGCTGTGGCGTGTTCTTGCTGTCTTCCGAGGATATTTTGCACTCGAATGCTTTGTTGCTGGATACATCTTCATAAATGCTTCCTTGAACTCCTTCAATCATTTGAATATGCTTGATTATTCATCTTAATCATCATCAAGCTTGTACGATGAGACAACAGAGCTGTCTGAATCTTCTCCCAAGATTTAGCATGTCATGGTCTGTCAGATTCATATCAATTTAGATGACTAAGAAGTCTACACTCATTCAATTGGCCAAAAGGCAGCTGAGAGGAAGGGTAAAGCCAATTTTACGATATTGGTATAGATGAAAGAAAGTATGGAGAAAGTACCGAGAAAATTTAAAGAATACACTCACCGAAAATTGGATAAATTAGAGGGTTTGAATGTTGCTAATGAAAACAACAAATCTGAAGCCTTCCAACATGAGAATGTTATCCTCATCAAAGATACCACATAAATGATAGAGGAACAGCTTTGTTTGCATCTATGTTGGAATATTTCAAAGTTCGCAATCTTGATTTTGATGTTAACAAAACTTGTTATTTTGTTTCTAATGATTTATCGAAGTACGCAAGTAACTGAAACTGATTAGAACTGAAACTGATCAGTTAATCGAGCAAAACTAAAGCTATCGAGAAGCAATAGAAAGCACTGACTAACTTATCAAACCAAACCAGTCCAACTGATGTATCAAGAACAGTTCAACTGATTGATCGGTTGATAAATGACTCAGCAGAAGACCTTCAGAAGCCCGGGCCAGCTGATGAAGAACTCTACTGATCAGTTCAACTGAATCAATTAAATCATTTCAGCTGACGAGCTAACTGAGTTCAAGACCAGTTCAACTGACTAGTTCAGAGTATCAGTTAGAAATCAATCAGTTTGCAGAAAAACGACAAGCTTACTCAATGGAATCCAGCTGTGCACAACGGTATAAAAGCAAGTGTCCAGTCAAAGGACAATAAGGGACGTTATAGCAAGCTTAAAGACAAAATGTTCCAGAAAAGCTGTCGAAAAAGTCGAGACACAAAATTCAAAGAACGAATTCAAAGCTGCAACGATCACATGTGATGAATCTTGTTGTACAGTCATCTATCTGCTATAATACAAACCAAGACCATCAGCAACAAAATATACGAGAGTGTGGTAAAGAAAGGGCACGCTTATTTGCATATCACCTTTCAAGAAGCAATCAGTCCAGAGGGAATACTCAAGTCATATAGCTTAGTTTAGAAGCTCACTTCCCTCAGTGTGTGAGAACACCTTCCTGGTTTATTCATTGTTCAGTTCTCAGACACGTACACACACCACCACTCAAATACAGTCTTGCACAAAGGCATTAAACTTGTGTATGTAGTCTTTGACACACAGACATCAAAGAAGTGTTGGCTGAAATGTGTTGCCTTCAGTTTAGGCTAGGAATTCAGATTAATCAGTAGCGTAAGTCCTAAGCTGGGTGGATTGTACAAGGTGTTGTATAGATCAAAGTCTTCTAGTGAATCCTACCCGACGTGGTAGAAGTGTGACGTAGGAGCATTTGAAGTCTCTAATTATCCATAAACATATCTTGTGTACTTAATTGATTAACTATTGTTTTCAACTGATTTGATCAATTCGAGGTGTTATCAGTTCAGTTCTTACCATAACTGAACTGATATATCTCAGAACCGATTCTCTAATTTTCAGTTATTCAGTTTACATAAGTTAAAATCTTTCAAATATAACAGTTTCTGCACGAATGATTACTTTGAGTTTTTTCGGTTGGTTTAAAATCAAACTCGATTTAATTCATCGGGTTAACATTCTTAGTGGAGAATATTGTGGTTGAAGCATCTCGAAGTGTGCCCAACACACGATCCTTCAATTGGTATCAGAGCTAGTTGTTCTAAGAAAAACATTTAAAGAAAACCCTGTTTTAAATTATTTTGCTTTGAAATAGTTTCAAATGCTATTTAAAATTACTTTATAATATTTTCAAAACTATTTTAAAATGTTTATATGTCGCTCATTGCAAGGAGTAGAGAGGATTGGCTCTGCAACTAACGTTGTCGCTACTTCTCTCGACTATGAGCTTTGGGGTTTTAATCAGCTTATAGCGTTCTGAGCTTTACCTGTCAAGATGCTCAGCTAAATTGTTCAGTGAACAAGATTTCAGTTGCAAGCCTACCTGTGGGGCCCGGACGCTAATTCAGTTCTTAATCATCTTTGGGAATAATTAAAACAATTAAATAAACAGGGACTAAATTTTTTTAAAAAAAATACAAAAGCGAAAACATATGAAATAAATCTTATTTCATTTCAAGATCAGTATCCAGATCTAAGTACAAGTCTGTACAAAAGTAAATCATAACAACTACTATTCATTCACTACATGTCATGTGATGCAACAGATCTACTTTTGGGTCCGAATCTCCACGCTAAAATAGTCCTCTCTCGTCCTCGTCTTGACCCTGATCCTGTCCCACCTGTTGTCATGCACACATACAAACAAGACAACAGCCGGATAACTCCGGTGAGAAATACATTCCCAGTATAAATCATGTATACATGCAATCATATAAACAGATATAAAAGCATGAAATAAATATCAATAACATGTATCAATTCTGAAAGACATAAACGATATAAAGCTGTAAATCAAACTCTGACTCACAATCTCTGACTCGACTCTTTCCTAATCTAGGGATCCCGATCTGAATAAGAACATAACACCCACCTACTCTCCCGATCGTGGTGGTGGTACGTTCTCATTCACGGACTCTAGTCCTCTCTGTATCGAATCTCGGCGATAGGAGTTGCTCTTCTCCTAAGCAACATCGATATGACCAAACGTCCGGTGTCTTGGCAACTCAGCCGAAGACTTGGCACATCAGCCAATGATTAGGCACATCAGCCCAGGACTAGGCACATCAGCCCATAACTCTACATATCACATATGCTTAATTATAAATCAATAGAATAAGCATAACGATCTCAAACATTGCAACATATCGAGGCAATGACACCTCAGTATGTGATTTTGGGAAACTAAAGTTTAATCAAACTCGAGTTGTGCAATCCCAAATCAACATTAATTTATACCTTTCTCTTCTCGGTCTGACGAAATCGAAGTCTAGAATTCAAATCTGTCCATATCAATCTGGTAATGACAAAGGTCGAGGAGTATGTATCAATACATCAATCAAATCAATACTGGATATAATCAGAACTTAATCAAATTCTGTTTCAACGGCATAACTGTTCAATCTCGAAATACCGGCAATACAATATCAGTATATACAAATCAGCAACTCATCTAATCCAAATCTGAATAATATCAATATACCCCGCAATACAGTATCACCTTGCATTTATATATCACCTTGCATGTGTAAGATACATGTCTGAATTTGAAGGAATTGCATTTATATATATCACCTTGCATGTGTAAGATACATGTCTCATCCTTCTTTAATCTTGGTCGGCGCTCGGGAGGTTAAAATATACCGCTCGGGCGCGGCACCCTCTGTCCGGATGCTTAGCTTATTATCCATTGGCGCTCGGGCGGTCGAGATTACCGCTCGGGCGCGGAATGTTCTGCCCGATTACTCGACTTGTTATACACTGGCGCTCGCGGTCAAAAACTACCGCTCGGGCGTCAGACGTTCTGTCCATGAACTATCCTTGTTGCACATTGGCGCTCGGTTGGTCATTTTCTACCGCTCGGGCGCCAATAGTTCTGTCCAAAAATTGCATAATTCATATGCTTTGCCCAATCTGATCTCAGAATGATCCGTCTATAATCACATAAATTCACAATCAATAATCTCAGATTAGTAGAATACAAAATCTCGGGCATTACATTTATCCCCCCAGATACGATTTCGTCCCCGAAATCACAGACAATCAAATCATAATAAGAAGGTATAATAGAAGCTAAACAGAAACTCACATCAACGAAACTCTGGAAATCTCTGTCTCATATCTGATTCAGTCTCCCAGATAACTTTTTCGATGCGATAACAATTCCCCTGAACTTTCACAAGCGGAATAATCTTCGTTCAGAGTTGCTTTTCTTTATGATCGAGAAATCTAAATCAGCTTCTCGAAGTAACTCAGTGTCTCATCCAGTTCGGCCTCGTCGGGTTGAATAAATGTGAAGCATCAGACTGATATCTCCTCGATAACAATACATGAAAACATCAGGTATCTGATAAAGAAGGTGGTAATACGAATCAATATGTTGTGGAGACCCGGGCTCTAACTCTATTTTGGGATTAGTTGGATCTTTGCAAGAAAATGGGGGTCAAATTTTTGCTTTTAACATTAATTCAAATGCATATAAACATGCACAAGGTCTTCATTTATTTATTTCTACAAACGTAATATACATGTCTTGTCCAGTACATATTCAATAAACCAATATTCAAATACAGTACATGACAAAACTACAACTACTAGTACATCTGCTATGCCCGTGATCACCACGCTATATCCATCTCTCATCTCTGCTGCGACCCAGATACTGCCCTACCTGTTGTCATGCACACATACAGACACAACAACAGCCGGATACTCCGGTGAGAGCAAATCCCAGTATAAAACATGTATACATGCATATCATGCGATATAAATCAGGAACAACTACCATGAACATAATCAATAGCAATACGTTCCATAGTCTATGAAACGTAATCAATATAAGGCAAGCAACTTAATTCAAACTCATATCATTGACTCGACTCGTATCAAAGTCTAGGGATCCCGGTGTGAATAAGATGTAACAGGTCTCCCACCTACTCTCCCAATCGTGGTGGCGTTACATCTTACTCCTAAACTTCGATCTGGTCTGTATCGAATTCTACAATCGGAGTGAATCTGATCCGAAGCATCGATATCACCGAACGTATAGGAAATTGGCGTATCTACCAATGACACTCCTTATCTCAGTACATATAGATAAATCAATATAAAGTACAAATAGAACAAGTATGTGATTTTGTTGGGAAACTCAAATTGAATCTCATTTGAGTTGTGTCTTCCCCAAAAAAACATGAATTATACCTTTCGTCGTAAAGTCTTTATCGTGATCAAAGTCTCGATGTCGAATCTGTCAGTAGAAATCTGGAATGGCAATGTCACATATCACAATATCAATCCACAACTCAAACTTATACTAGTACGGATCAATATTAAGTCTGGCACATTTTGACGGCATAACGACATAATTTCTCCATACCAATCAACTCAAATATCAATACTAAATAGCAATACTCATAATTCTTATCAACATCAATTCACAAGACTGAATTCTGTACCATCTCAACTCAATATATGCTGGAAAATCATAACGATCACATATGGTATCGTTTCTTCGATCCGGTTTCGAATATACATTCAATAATCATAAGAACACATAATAACCATCAAAATCTGATTTTCCCTAATCTCTTACTTCAAAATATGCTGAAACTTAAAGATACTTACATTCTTTTGTAGCTTTTCGGCATGCCATCCAACAATTTAGAGCAGTCGACCGCGGGTGCGGTCAGTTCTGCATCGCGGGTGCGGTGTTGCTTCGTACCAAAATTCCTACCCTACTGGCCATTCAACCGCGTTGCACTGCTTCTTGGACCGCGGGTGCGGTGACCCTACTGTAAAAATGCCCATCTTTCTGTCCGTCAACCGCGTGGGCGGTAGAAAAGTTGGCGCGGGTGCGGTCTCTACTTCAAGCAACATTTCATCTTAGCATTTTATCTACAAACAATCTGGGCATTACATTTTCCCCCTCTTAGAGATAAGTCGTCTCGAACGTGCAAACAATACATCAAGGCATGTAAAGGAAGCTATGTAATCAAAATTGAATAAATACTTACATCATCGAATAACTCGGGAGTTTCTGTCTCATATCTGCTTCTGTCTCCCAAGTCGCTTCTCAGTACCATGACGACTCAACTGGACTTTCACTGTGGAATAGTCTCGTTCTGAGCTGCTTCTCTTTCCGATCAAGAATCTGTATCGGTTGCTCAATATAACTCAAAGTCTGATCAAGCTCAGCTTCGGCAGGCTGATGATATGAGAAGCATTCAGCGCACCGACATGATAAAAATGAAGGAGGAAGAGCCAGTCGATATGCTCGATCGCCAATCTTCTCAAGAATCTCGTAAGGACCGATGTATCTAGGAGACAATTTCCCGCGTTTGTCAAATCTGACAACGCCTCTGAACGGAAAAATCTTCAAGAATACTCTGTCCCTATTGCAAATACTAACGGTCTACGTCTAATGTTTGCATACTTGGCTTGCTATCCTGTGCCATTTTCATTCTTTGAACTTGAAATCTTCACGCTTCTCGTCATTTCACGAATCATCCGAGTCCAAGTTCTGGTACCTCAGATATATCATCCCAATACAACGGAGATCTGCACTTATGCCATCACAGGCTTCAAAC